>NW_021833648.1:25000-50000 GCF_006345805.1 Octopus sinensis | reverse complement strand
CAAGCAGTGGGACTGAACCCAGAACCATGTGGTTCGTAAGCAAGGTACTTACCACACAGCCATAATGTGTGTGTGTGTGTGTGTTTGTGTGTATGATGCATGCAATTAAACCGAAACTTCGAAGTTACTGTGGACCTATTTTTTTGTACAAAAAAACCCGATACTCGTTTGAATGTCATTGAGTGATCCTTCAATTAATGTTGACTGTTTTTATATATAACTGTACATGAAAACAAACATTAAGGTGCGTGTTTATGTGTATATAAATATACGTACACACACACATATACATTCACACACACACTCACAGACACACACGCACGCACACACACACACACACACACACACACACACACACACACACATATATATATATATATATATATACACACAGATATATTTCAAAATATCTGTGTTTGTAAATATATAGTTGTCTTCATGTCCATCCGTGTCAGTTACCAAAATTCTCACAATATTTACATTACATGAGTGCGTGTGTGTGTAGTGGGAGCATATATATATATACATATATACACTCTGTTAACAATGCTTACACACGCGCGCGCGCATACACACATAAATAAGAAATGGCGTATTTGTAAATAAGAAATCGTGTGGGTGGAGCAGATTATAAAGACGTCTTTGATGGTAATCTCTTATAGAAATTGTTCTTGCCGTCGTCTTTATTGTTGTTGCTGTCGAGTGATTTTTTAGGGAGACGATTTAAAGTATGGGTGATTGGTGAATGTGACTGTTCATACTGGCATTATTTCTGCAGGCCCCTCCTCTCCTCCTCCTCCTTTTTCTTCTTCCTAATCCTAATTCTTATTATTATTAATGTTTTTGTTGTTGTTCTTGTTGTAGTAGTTGTAGTAGTAGTAGTAGTAGTGTTATTATGTTCGTTATTGTTATTGGTATCGGTTGTGTTTGTTGTGGCGTTTGTAGTTCAGTCGTTAAAACCGTAGTTAGAAATCAGGATAACGTACGAATAAAACACACATACACACACACACACATACACACACACACATAATACATATATATATTTCTTTACTACCCACAAGGGGCTAAACACAGAGAGGACAAACAAGGACAGACAAAGGGATTAAGTCGATTACATCGACCCAGTGCGTAACTGGTACTTAATTTATCGACCCCGAAAGGATGAAAGGCAAACTCGACCTCGGCGGAATTTGAACTCAGAACGTAACGGCAGACGAAATACCGCTTAGCATTTCGCCCGGTGTGCTAACGTTGCTGCCAGCTCGCCTCCATAACACACACACACACACACACAACACACACATATATATATATATAATATATATATATATATATATATATATATTATATATATATATATATATATATATATACATATATATATACATAAACACATACATACATACATACTTATTCACAGACATACGCTCACACAAACGCCAACACACACACACACACTCACAGTCATTGTTCTGTAGCCATGATGGGGTGCAAACTTAGAGGGTTTAATCGAACAAATCAGCCCCAGTACTTTTCGAAATCCAGTACTTGATCTACGGTATCTTCTACCGAACCGCTAAGTTACGGAGATATAAACAAACTAACACTGGTTGTCAAGTGACTCAAATGCAGGGACACGCGAGCGTGCACACACACATTCACACACGTATTTATATCTTACCAACCACATGGTTCCGGGTTCAGTCCGTCTGCGTGGCACCTCTGACAAGTGTCTTCAACTATAGGCTCGGGCCAACAAAAGCCTTGTGAGTGGATTTGGTAGACGGAAATTGATTGAAGCCCGTCGTATATATATATATATATATATATATATGTGTGTGTGTGTGTGTGTGTGTGTGTGTGTGTGTGTGTGTGTGTGTGTGTCTGTGTTTGTCCCCCACCATCGCTTGACAACCGACGCTGGTGTGTTCACGTCCCCGTAACTTAGAGGTTCAGCAAAAGAGACCGATAGAATAAGTACTTGGCTTACGAAGAATACGTACTGGGATCGATTTGTTCGACTAAAGGCGGTGCTCCAGCATGGCCACAGTCAAATAACTGAAACAGATAAAAGAAAAGAAAAGAAAGAATATATATATACACACGCACACACACACACGTACAAACACATGCATGGCTCAGTGTTTAGAGCGTCGAGCTCACAATCACGAAGTGGTGAGTTCGATTCCTGGACCGGGGTGTGTTGTGTTCTTGAGCAACACATTTTATTTCACGTTGCTTTAGTTCACTCACCTGTAAAAATGAGCTGGAACGTCATTGGCGGGAGGCTGTATCGGCCTCGGTCTTTATGTTAAATAACATCAGTGGCGTGGAGGAGGGAGACTGGTATGCATGGGCGACTGCTGGTCTTCCATAAACAGCCTTGCCCGGACTTGTATCTCGGACTTGTAACTTCCTAGGTGCAATCCTATGATCATTCATGACTGAAGGGGTCTTTACCCAGTACCTTTTATTTATATATATATATATTCTACAGAAAATAAAAGAATTTCTCGAATGCAGAACAGCTGTAAAAACAGCTTAGAAGAATGGGTAAATACTCAAAGAAGACAGAAAAAGTTGCCAACATCCGCTACAGAGAATAGAACGCTGTACCTCTCAATTTTGGCTATATATATTCGAATAACTAGTGGGCTTCCACACAGTTGTATGTTGATTTGAAGCTGTTGTAGAAGATACCCAAGTTGCCATGGTGCAGGAATGAACTCCATACCACATGGTTGCAATGCGAACTTCATACTAAACCATGTATATGTGTTTGTGTGTGTATACATGTATGTGTGTGTGCATGTATGCTTGTGCGTGTGTGTGTGTGTGTGTGTATATCAAAATAGACGCGAATACTATGTCGTTTTGATTTTGAGTCATTGTTTATTATCATTGTTTCGTTATTCTTTATAATGATAATTATTATAATGATTTAGGTTTAATCTACATGCTTATTACAATCACTCGTCGACACACACCCAGTGCCCCAGGGCAAAGGAAGGATAAGCGATGTTACAATATGACAGAAAGCTTGGTGAAGGCAAATGGCAGGGGCAGTAGCGAAATAGCTTCATTTAATACAGCCCATACATTTAAGTTGATAGGGTTTTTCTAAGGATGTGGGCAGTACTCGTCAGCACAATCTTTTGGATTTCTCTGAGACATGGTTCTCCTGGAATATTATCTCGATGTTTCTGACATCCCTTTCTTATACCAAAGGCACCCACAATAACAGGAACAGTTCTCGCTTTAAGATCCCACATCCTTTTTATTTCAATTTCCAGGTCCTTATATTTACTTAATTTGTCAAATTCCTTTACAGATATATTTTTTATTGGTGGGAACATTTACATCTATTAGTCTATAAGTATTTTCTTCTCTGTCTTTAATGACTATATCTGGTCGATTAGTCTGGATCGTTCTGTCGGTGTTGATAGAAAATTCCCAGAGGATAGTGACATTTTTACCTTCAAGGACTGGCTCAGGATGATGTTCATACTAGTAAGCAGGAGTGCTGACTTTGTAGTGTTTACATATTTTCCAATGTAAATACTGTCCTACCCTATCGTAGCGATTTTTGTATTCTTTTGGTGTCAGCATAGGTCATCCTGTTTCATCAAATTTATCGCAAACTCTGCATTTAGGGTCACAACATTTTGAAGAATGATAGCCTGGTAGTTTTTGATCTTGTACCGCCAATATGAAACCTTCAGTCTCTGCTTTCGGTCCTGAGCTTCTCGTCCACTGATGTGTTATTATTATTATTATTATTATTATTATTATTATTATTATTATTATTATCCAGTAGTTTTATTTTTATAGCGTGATTTCACTTCACTACCGAGCGCAGCTCTGTGTGCCTTGGGTATGTGCTGTGATTTGTTGTGATGCTCTGATGGTTATTGTATGGAAAGTGTTCTGCGTAGGATTTATTATTATTATTATTATTATTATATTATTATTATTATTATTATTATTATTATTATTATTATTATTATTATTCTATGTTTGACTTTTTCTTTATGTCTGTACAAGTTGGCTCCAAGTCTCACCCAGAGACCTCAAGAGACAACAGGTTGGAAGTTCTGTGCCATATATTTGGTTTTTTTTTTTTTTTTTTTGGTGTTGTACTAGTGAATGTCTAATACATAAAAAAATAATAATAAATAAATAAATAAATAAAAAAAAAGAAAAAGTTTGTTTTAAACCTTGGGATTACATAGAGAGTATTTTGCGTAGGATATGAGCAGTTCCCATGAGCACTATCTTTTGAATTTCTGCCATTTTGGGGTTTCCTGGTATCTGAGTTAGGTAGCAATCAGTCCCTTTCGCTATCATTCCCAGGGCACCTATGACAACAGGTATTGTTTTAGTCTTCAGCTTCCACATTTTGCTGATTTCTATTTCAAGATCTTTATATTTGCTCAGTTTTTGGTAGGTCTGACAGATACGTTTATATCGATTGGGACAGTCATATCAATGAGGAGGCATGTTCTTTGTCTGAAGTCTTTCAATATAATGTCTGGCCTATTTGCATCTATCTTCCTGTCAGTTGAATGGTGAAGTTCCAGAGGAGTGAGATGTGGTCATTTTCAAGCACAGGAGGTGGATTGTGTTCCCACCAGTTTTTTTCATGGGGCAAATCCAGATTTTGCAAATTACCCAGTGAATATATTGTGCAGCTCTATCATGCCTACTGAGGTACTCTGTAGGCGCTAGAAGACTGCATTGGAGACAACATGGTCAATGGTTTCAATTGTTGTCGGCATACACGACATGTTGGGCTACTGCCGTTCTTTAATATGTTGGCGTGGTAGTTTCTGTTGGTAGGCATTGATCTTGAGCTGCTATGATAAACCCCTCTGTTTCAGATTTTAAGCCAGAGGCCATTAGCCATTGATGGGTCAGGGCTTTGTCGATATCTGCATTATTCGCTCTCTTTGGGTATTTGCCATAGAGAGGTTTTTCTTGCCATATTATTATTATTATTATTATTATTATTATTATTAAGGCAGACTCATTAGTACGCCGAGCAAAATGCTTGGCAGCATTTCGTCCGTCCTTATGAATTTTAATTTCGGCTGTTTATATATAATTCAAATTCCGCCGAGGTCGAGTTTGCTCTTCATCCTTTCGGGGCCAATAAATTAAGTATAAATGAAACATTTGGATCGATGTAATCGACTGGTCTTTTCCACACAAATTTCAAACCTAGTGGCTATAGTAGAAATGATTGTTGTTGCTGTTATTGTTATGATGATAATAATAATAATAATAATAATAATAATAATAATAATAATAATAATAATAATAATAATAATAATAAGAGCATGTCCCTTAGTGGCTGACGATATGTGCATCTCTGATCACGAGCAGAAGTAGTGGGGGAGCATCATAGCCATGTGTTGAGAGGGATTCTTTGGGGTTTGAATAATTCACCTCTGGAAACATGGGTGGTTCTTTCAACATCCTTAAACAACCCTTATTTAGGGACCTTTTGAGCGGGATGGGCTACTCAACCTGAAGAAAATTCTAACTGGGCCCCACCTGCAAGGTCATGTGCTGTTTATCTTGATATGAGATCACCATGTCGCGCACATATGGTTGTGATGCATGTGCCTGGTGTACCCTTATCAGACGGGTAGTCATGATGGGTATATAGGCTTCGTATATCTGTACCCCAGTGTCACTTTGATGGCATGCACTGCTCTCTCACTCAATAATAATAATAATAATAATAATTATAATTATAGGATTGAGGTTACTCCTCCAGAAAGTATAGAAGCAAAAAAAGAAGAGTGCCATTGTTTTCAAGTGAACGAGATATTGAAATATCGTTCACTTGATAACAATGGTACACTTCTTTTTGTTGCTATTATTATTATCATCATTATTATTATTATTATTATTATTATTATTATTATTATTATTATTATTATTATTATTATTATTATTATTATTATCATTATTATTATTATTATTATTATTATTATTGTGAAGGCGCATGGCTCAGTAGTTAGAGCGTCGAGCTTACGATTGTGAAGTTGTGAGTTCGAATCCCGGACCGGGCTGCGTGTTGTGTTCTTGAGCAAGATACTTTATTTCACATTGCTCCAGTTCACTCAGCTGTAGAAATGAGTTGCGACATCACAGGTGCCAAGTTGTATCGGCGTTTGCCTTTCCCTTGGATAACACTGGTGGCGTGAAGAGGGGAGACCGGTATGCTTCGGCGACTACTTGTCTTCCATGAACAACCTTGCCCGGACTTGTGCCTGGGAGGGTAACTTTCTAGGTGCAATACCATGGTCAGTCATGACCGAAGGGGGTCTCAGCATTATTATTATTAAAGCAGCGAGTTGATTGAATTGTTATCACACAGGGCAAAATGTTTATATGCATTTCGTCCGTTCTAACGTTCTGAGTTCAAATTCCGCCGAAGTCAACTTTGCCTTCCATCCTTTCAGATTCAATAAAATAAGTAGCAGAAGTGTACTAGGGTCGATAGAATCGACTTTCCAGCACCCCACCAAAATTTCGGGCCTTTTGGCTTTAGTACAAAGGATTGTTATTGTTGTTTTATTTTTGTTGTTTTCTTATTATTATTATCACAACATCATCATTATTATATTATTATTATTATTTTATTATTATTATTATTATTATTATTATTATTATGATCATTGTTTCTATATTACTTATTATTATTATTATTATTATATTATCATTATTATTATTATTATTATCATTATTATTACTATTATCATTATATTATTATTATTATATATTATCATTATATTACTATTATTATTATATTATTATTATTATTATTATTATACTTTTAAAGCGCCTGTACTTATTGTTGTTATAGCACCCTGCTTTGTTCTTTTCGTTCTTGTTATGGTCATTGTTCTTTTTATTGCCGACTCTGGCCGCTGCAGATCTTCACTGTGTCACAGGTTGTCGCTATTATGGTTGCTATTATTGTTTTGTAGTTGGTATTGCTCGTAGTTGTGGTGGTGGCAATGAGGTGGAGGAAGTGTGTGTGGGTTGTACCATGGAGGTGTGAAACAAAAATATATTTCTCTCTTTGTATCTCTTCCACCCATTCCACACTACTCTTTCTGTGTTTGTCCCCGTCTATCTATCTATCTATCTATCTATTTATCTATCTATCTATCTATCTATCTATCTATCTATCATCATCTATCTATCCATCTATCTTTATCATCTATCTATCTATCTATCTAATCATCTATCTATCTTCTATCATCTATCTATCTATCTATCTATCTATCTATCTATCATCTATATTATCTATTCTATCTATCTATCAATCTTCTTCCATCTATCTATCTATCTATCTATCTATCTATCTACTATCACAACAAAGCATTCTAGGGGATAGTGGAGGGGAGGTACGACGACGAGCTCGGGGCAAACCTGGGCGTGGCGACGAGGAAACCGACCCGCCTGTTTCAAACGATTTCGGCCCGGGACCTATGGACAACGCAGAGATCCCTGGCTGGCGGTGCTACCGAGAAGCGTACCCGTTCGGGATAAGCTCTATAGGCATGGCTCGAGAAAAACGGGGCCGACCTGCCGAGATGGGGCAGGCGACGGAAACGCCTCTGCACGCAATCGGCAGTGTCCAGCAATTTCCCACCTGTGGGCTTATGTCGAACGACTGTGTCACGTGTGGGACGTGCGGTTTATCAGCCGAGTCTATCGTTATATGTCACGCCTCCTTCCTTCAAGCGGGAAGGAAGACTATTTTTATCATACTTGTGGCTATGGCGAAAGAATGTATTGGGGACGCGTCTGAAAGGCGTTAGAGACAAACACTTTCCTCTCTGGCAATCTCTCATCAACTTCTTCAAGTATCACTGAGAAAAAAGTGAGAGTGAGAGGCAAGTTTGTCTAGTGAATGTTTAAAAAAAAGATGGGTGAAGTGCAAGGATGGCACGTATGAATGACGAAGCCACCTTGACTATGATTCTATGAACCGTAAAAATTAATACAGAGGAGTTGCTTATTTGCAAAAAAAAAAAAAAAGACATAAACATGTGACTCATGACCGAGGTTACGTGGTCTTTTCGTAGGCTTTTCTTTCACGGGTAAACTCACCTGTCCCCCCTTTTACACTTCATTGACATTCTGTGATAACGATCCCTATGATCAATTTTTTTCCTCTCCACCCTTTTTTTTTTAAACCCCCCTTTTTTTGTCCTCTTTCTCTCCTTTTACGATCCTTTTGATCGACCCCCCATTTTTATTTTATTATTTTATTTTATTTTATTTTATTTTTTCTTTTTTTATTTTTTTATTTTATTTTTTTTAAACCTTCAAAAGAAAAGCTCTACCTTGTAATTTGTTCTATCTGTGTGCCAGCCCTGTGTGGCTAATAAAGAAACATATCTATATATCTATCTATCTAGCTGTCTAGCTAACTCTATATAGATACATACATGCATATATGCACACATATATACACAAGCATATACATACATATATATGTGAGTGTATATATATATATATATATATAATATATAGTGTGTGTGTGTGTGTGTGGTGTGTGTATCTCCCTTATAGGATATTAATATATAATATATAATATATATATATGTATACACAAATATGTATGAAATTACCTACATATATGTGTGTATTCGTGTATAACTGTGTATATCTATCTGTTTATCTATCTATATATATGTGTGTGTGTATGTATGTATGTATTTATCTATCTATAATGATGCACAGGTAGGTAGATAGTTCTAGATATAGACATCTGCACGCACGTATATATATGTATATAACCCTATTGCCCTCCCTCTCATTACCACACCTGACATTCAATATTCCTATTCCACACCTGAAGTTTCTTTCATCTCAAGAAATGTGATCCCACAACAAAAGCGTCCCTATCTTTGAAATTCCTCTATTTACCCCTTCACTTATCTCTGTTTATTTACTCACTAAACCGCCACCTAGGGACCCTACAGCTGGTCATATATACACAATGTTGACACTGTAAGTTTACTCGCTGAACTAAAGTTCGTATCGCGGTTCTTGTGTAGCTCTGCTCGCCGCCCATGGTCAAACGAAAGGTAAAAACTTCCAGATAAAGTTTTGAATCAGTTGGCTTTCGCAGATAAATTAGTTCCTTTCTTTCCAATATTATTGGAATTACCACTAAATATATTTATAGTACTTGTTTTTCTTTTATATATATATATATAGGCGCAGGAATGGCTGTGTGGTAAGTAGCTTGCTTACGAACCACATGGTTCCGGGTTCAGCCCCACCGCGTGGCACTTTGGGCAAGTGTCTTCTACTATAGCGTCGGGCCGACCAAAGCATTGTCAGTGGATTTGGTAGACGGAAACTGAAAGAAGCCCGTCGTATATATGTATATATGTATATGTGTGTGTGTGTGTGTGTGTGTGTGTGTGTTGTGGTGTGTTTGTGTGTGTGTGTTTGTGTGTCTGTGATTGTCCCGCGAACATCGCCTGACAACCCATGCTGGTGTGTTTGCGCCCCCGTAACTTAGCGGTTCGGCAAAGGAGACCGATAGGATAAGTACTTGGCTTCCAAAGAATAAGTCCTGGGTTCGATTTGCACGACTAAAGACGGTGCTCCAGCATGGTCGCCATCAAATGACTGAAATAAGTAAAAGACTAAAAGACATATGTATATATTATATATATATATATATATTATCATCACTGATATTGTAAATTTTGTTAATGCTATTGCTGTTATTGATGCTGTTGCTATTGTTGTTATTTTGTATTATTGAAGTGTTTCTTTCTTTCTTTTTTTTTTTGCAGCTCTCAATTCTTCCTCTACAATATCTATTTATTGCTTTTGAAATGTATATAAATTTTACCAATTTTCACGTATATACGATGGAGATCCAGGTGAGCATTTTTGACACCTACTTCTCTTCACTTTCAATCAGAGTTCCAAAGCTGCCAAAGTTGCTGGAGATGTTTGTGCTGTGCACGGAGAGGGCGCTATTACTGAAAGAACTGCACAGAAATGATTTTTATGATTCAAGAAGACCTCTATTCCAATGAAGCTTATTGTTATTATTAATCATAATAATAAAATAATAATAATAATAATAATAATAATATAATTATTATTAGTATTATATATTATATTAGTATTATATATATTATTATTATTATTATTATATTCAGTAGTTTTATTTTATAGGTGCTTTCACTTCATACGAGCGCAGCTGCTCTCTGTGTGCCTTGGGTATGTGCTGTGAGTTGTGTGTGATGCTCTGATGGTTACTGTATTGAAAGTGTTCTGCGTAGGATGTGTGCAGTGCCTAGTAGTGAAATTTTCTGTATGTTATATGTGTTTGTAAGTCCTGTGTTTTTGTTATGTATTTGTCTGAATATTTTTTTATCATGCCTAATGCACCTACTATGATAGGAATTGTTTCTGTTTTCAGGTTCCACATTCAGTTACCTCTATTTCCAGGTCTTTGTATTTGAGAGTTTCTTCATTTCTTTAGAGACACGTTGTCATCGCCGGTATTGATACATCAATTAGAAGCATTTTTTTTCTTCATGATCTCTGACAACTATATCTGGCCTGTTGGCCTTAATTTCTCTATCTGTGTGTATCGGCATTACCAGAGTATGGTTGCTTTCTCGTTTTCTGGACCTTTTCTGGTGTGTGCCTATACCATCTTTTTCTGTTGTATTCCATAATGTTGGAATAGCCTCCATATTATTATTATTATTATTGTTATTAATATTATTATTATTATTATTATAATTATTATTATTATTATTATCATTGTTATTAATATTATTATTATCATTATTATTATTATTATCATTATTATTATTAAGGCTGCGAGCTGGCAGAATCATTTAACACGCCGAGCAAAATACCTATCCACGAGGAACCGCGCCAATCCATTAACTGACTGGCCCAGCAGATTGGCTGCTGTCTTAATATTGTCCCCTTTTACCTTCACTCGATGGGCAATGAGACCGACGATATGGTGTACCTTTTCAACTGGACAATGCTTGCCCACGAATTCCTAATTTAACCAAAATTGTTATTTGAGAGTTTGCTTGCAAAGTTCTACTGCACCAACCTTATTCTAGTGAAATAGCGCCTTCTCAATATCACCTTTTTTTTGCAGTCGGTCTCCAGCACTCAGCGAGGCATTTCGTTCAACAATGATGTGGAATTGAAAACGGGACCTGATGAATTATTCGAGCCAAAATTCGTTTATTTCTATCATTAAGGTATTGACAAGCTAATGAAACGTTGGCAAGAAGCTTCAAGAACAATGAAAGAGAATATATATTATTGATTGATTTCTTTAGAATTATAGAAGAAAAATAAAGATTAAATTAAATGAAAACATATGAACAAATTTATCTGACAACTCAATAGATATCTGTATGTGTTGTGTGCAGTCATCGTTTGCTTTTGAACCGAGAAATTCAATGAATAAATGATGCCAGATTCTCATTTCGGCCAATGGACGTCCACTTGTTGTTCGATCACCTAAACAACCTACTCATTGAATAAACCAGTAAGTGTTTGAGTATTCCACGGGCATATGTGACCATAACGTAATTCTTAAATAGAGTCGATATGACAAGGTTGGGCCTTTGAATAACCTGTACAAACTTCATACAACGGCATTATATAAATACTACTACTCAATTTCATTCGCAAGGCTTAGCTCGACTCAAAGTTATGGTCAATGTACTCGCCCAAGATATCGGTACTGACGGTGGCGGTAGCAACAATATTGACGAGTAACTGGGGAGTGATTAAACGTAGTCACTCAACTTGCTAGATAAAGTAGTGAAATAAACCTCAGATTAAACCCTACACCCTACCTTCTCGAAGGAAAGAAGTATTGGCTAACGTAGATTCAGATACTGAATAACAGATTGGATGGTTACATCTGGGAGGTCTTTAGTTTGTTCAAAATTCGATACAAGTTCAATCTGTTCCACTGGTCTAAACAATAATTATAATGGAAGCAACAAAGAAATTTCTATATGTTAGAAACAGTAGCCAAATCTCCCTAAAATACATACTAGCATCTAGTTAAGAGAAAGTATAAACTGGATAATTTAGTCCGGGACACACTATACAAAACCACGGAAAAGACGGGAAGATCATGGTTATATCGTTTTATAATTATTCTAGATCTACTTATTCCATGATGTTTTCAACTTAGGCACAAGGCCAGATATTTTGATGGGAGGAAATGAGCCGAAAGCAATGACCCCAATAATTGACTCGTATTTTATTTTATCCACTAAATATTCAGTAGGGTAATACCAACGGATCAACAATTGAAAGATGGTTTTCAATGAAACTGATGGACACCGCTAACTGACCTCATATCAATTCTCACCTTTCACACGGCATTAGATGAAAGAGGACAACAGGGGTCGCCACCACCCCCTGCCGGAGCTTGGTGGAGCTTTAGGTGTTTTCGCTCAATATACACACACAACGCCCGGTCTGGGGATCGAAACCGCGATCCTCCGACCGCGAGTCCGCTACCCTAACCACTGGGCCATTGCGCCTCCACAGAAGTTTATATGGATCTGTAAAAATTAACAGACAAGGAATTCGAAATCTCACTCAAACCCTAAACCACCGTTTTATAAACAAAATAGAGAAGTGGAAGTGGTTAAGATACTTGACTTGTAACTTCGTGGTTTCAGATTCAATCTCACTGCGCAGCGAATGTAAATAGAGGAAAACTTTTATGTGTGTGTTTGTATATGTATGTATATGCAGGGTTGGCCAAAAGTCACCCGACAGTAAATCAAAATTCCATAAATACTTGATATTCAATTTTATTTATTCATTCCAATTATGAATGATTACAAGAAGGACTTCAGTTGAACAATTTTCATGATGTTTCATATTTAGACGCTTTTATTAAATTCATTCAGTTGTTGAACATAAATAAATTTGGAATTAAATGGTTTTGATTTATTGTCAGGTGACTTTTGGCAAACCCTGTATTTGTGTGTGTGTGTGTGTGTGTGTGTGTGTGCACGCGTGCGTGTGGCTTTGTGTTTGTCTCCTACCACAGACTGATAACCGGTGTTGAGCTTCTCACGTCCCCCTAATAACGGGTTCGATAACAGACACTAATAGAATAAGCACCAGACTTAATAAAAAGTACTGAGGTCAATTCGTTCGACTTCACCCTTTAAGGGAGACCCCAGCATGGCCACAGTCCAAATGAATGAAGGAGAAAAGGGTTTTTTTTTTAAAGAGGAAAAGACAAAAGAAATTAAATATTACAGCGGAAGGAAAGGAACCACGTTAGATAATGTAGAGTTAATATGACGAGAGAGTCACGGCTGGAATATGTGTCAGGGTTCCTATGAGGCTAAAAACAAGATCATAGTTACAGCTGATAAATGGACTCCATACCTCCATCTCAACACCTCCGCCACCCCGACCACCATTACTTCCAGTGGCCATCACCACCACTACCACCACCACCAAAACTACTACTACTACTACTACTACTACTACTACTACTACTGATACTGCTGCTGCTTCACCAGCTGCTCGTTTTGTTCCGAGGTCAAGATGTTAATCCCCCGAAGAACTGATGAGGACATGTTTTATAATCAGGTGACTGGTGTACTGGCCACGGCATTAGTGTGTGTGTGTGTGTTTCTAGATGTGCATGTGTGTGTGTGTGTGTGCATGTGTGTGTGTGCGTGAGCTAATGAACTGCACATACATACACACAATAAGATTTCATCCACCTGACCCACAGCTGGAGATTGTGTGTGCCTATGTATGTATGTATGTATGTATGTATGTATGTACGTATATAAGCATATGTATGTGTGTCTGCTTGTTCGTATGTTTACATATATATATATATATGTATATATATATATATATATATATATATATATATATATATATATATATATATATATACATTATATATACATATATATACATATATACACATATATACATATATGTATGTATGTATATACATGTATATATACATATATAGACATATTTATATGCATGTATACATACATATATACACATACTTCATACATATATACATATACATATATACGCATATATATATGTATATGTATGTATCTGTATATATATATATGTATATATATATATATATATATAATATACATATATATATATATACATATATATATACATATATATATATGTATATATATTACATATATATATATATATATAATATATATATATATATATATATTATATATATATATATATATATATATTATATATATATATATTATATATATATATATCTGCATGTGCATACATACATATGCACACATATACATACACACACGCGTATATACACACATACGTAAAAGCAAAAATAAGTTAAGCGAAACAGCTCAGGTTGTATATGAACAACAAATACAGGAATATCAAATACCCTATAACAAATTCTTGATTTATTAAAATTATTTTCACCTCCCTAGAGCGTCTCATAATGACCAGATGACCATTACGACCATCTTTCCTTGAAAATATGAGAAATCTCGTGAATCAAATATTCTCCAAAACTGACATGTCATTGAAGATAAGAGGGCAGTTTTTCGATAGAAGAACTAGTACTTATTTTTTAAAGTACGGGTTAATCTGTTCGACTACACATTTAATGGTGGTGTCTCAGGTTGGCTGCAATCCAATGACTGACAAAGAACATATACATATATATATAGTTGAAAAAAGATTAGAGGTCTATACAAATCAAATTTTTATATATAAAAGATGGAGGTGGAAATACCCCAGAAGAAAGTCTAAGACATTTTAATTTAAGAGTGAATTTAATAAAAATGTTTTTAAAAATTATATAAAGAAAATATTACCGGTTTCAACGTATCTCATCTTATCAAATATCAGTAAAATTATAAAAAATTGTAGTAAAAACAGTTTATCTTCAGTCTTCAGAGAGAGAGAGAGAGAGAGAGAGAGAGTATGTGTAGAATATTTTACTTTAAGTCGAATTGAACCCAATTCTCCAATAACTACAGTGACGACTTTTATGTTTGACTCTCGTAACTGCCTTATCTTGGCAATCTCAATTCTCAGGCTTTCATATTTATCAATCTTTTCTCTTTCTTTGATGATGATAAGTTGATCTCCTGGTGCTGCCACGTTGATTATTACACACTCTTGTTTGTCCATCCAAAAGGTTACTATATCCGGCCTTTGGTGCTCTAACAACCTGTGTGGTTGGAAATCAAAGCCCCAGAAGATATTTGCTTTCTTTTCGTCCATTACCTTCTCCGGTGTATAATCTTTGGTACCTCTGCACTAACGCTTGCAGCCCTTCTGCTCATGTGGTAGCACTCCATTTTTCCGGATGTTCGTACATTGACTCTACGAGTATTCCGGTCAGTAACTTCCACATAAGTGGCAAACAGGATATCGGCCTGTAATTGTCTACCGTATTGCCTTTTTCGATGTTTTTCAGGCACAGCACTGTCCTACCCAATGTCAACCACCCTAGTGGTCGGCATTTAACAAGGTGTTGAGTTGTGCAGCTATTCGTGCATGACATTCACCAAATCTTTTGATCCAGTAGCCTTGAACTACATCTAGTCCCGGAGCCTTCCAGTTGCTCCTTTTTTGCTGATTCCCTTCACTTCCTTAACTGAAATGACTAGTTCTGCCTGGTTTGGATAGGCTACTGTTTCTTTCATTTCTTGCAACCGTTCAGTATCGTTCTTGTGCTCCTTGTCTTTGCTCCAGATGTCACTCCAAAAACTTTGACTTTCAATATTATCTGGTACCAACTTTTCATTTGTACACTCTCCATTTATTTCCCTTCTGATCTACTCTGAATAAACTATTCTGGTGGTAACTCTTCATTCTTTGGTCGTATCTTGCCATCTTTGCTTTCTTTGTAAAGAGGCGCTGTTTTAGTTCCTCCACTACTACTTTCAGGCCCTTTCTTTCAATATTTTACTTTTTCAGCACCCTGTATTTTTGTTCGCTTTTAAGCTACCCTTTCTCTTTTCGGTCTAACAGAGATTTCCTTTGAGAGCATGTCTAGCCCTGCCTGGATTCTTCTTTTCCACCATAGATCTTTTCTTTTGTCACTCCCATTATGTTTTCTTTTTCTTGACATCAACACCCACGTTTCCTGCTACAACTATACTTGCTGCCTTGATCAAATTATTTGTTTCTGTGATGTTGTTTGTTCTGATGTATTTCAGAATTTCATTGACATTTTTCGTTTCTTGGTTCAATTTCCATCCATCGACCTTTTTAAGGTTGCAAATAATGTTGCTATCGTTCTCTTGTAGTCTTGAATTTATTCTGTCGTAGATTGCCTTTTGATTCTTTATTACCTACCAGGGGGCGACACAGAGGGGGACACCAAAAGACATGGGGACATAGAACATTATAATTAAAATTTATGAAAAATGAATTAAGTGAAAGAAAATGATAGTATGAAAGCGATACCAACGGCCCCATCCGTTAGCATCACTTACCTGTCCTTTGTTTTTCATCGTCACTTGAATGTTCTTTGCCAATACGAATAAATTCCATATCCATTCTTACTCCGAAATACTCATCCATATTTTCCACGAATTCATCGCTCATTCTTATATCTTTCACCTCCCAATTCTCCCTTTCACACCTCACCATAAACTCATCTATGTTCTTCTTTTCAATTACAGCATACCTAGTCTCACCAACTTCATACCATTTATACTCTTCCATTAGACTTTTAACTTCTTTCTGTTCAGTCATAGTACAAATGTACGGCCTGATATCGATTTCAATCTCTTGTCTGTGTGTATTATTTTTTTTCTTTTGTTTTCTTGTTGGGGGGGAGCGGGTGGGTTCACTGTTTGCAGGAATAGGGTGGGACTCAGAGGGTGTGGGTGGTTTTGGGGTGGATTGGTGTTCCATGTTATTTTCTTTTCCTCGTATTCTTCTCTTCCTCTTATTTCCAGCTTCCTTCCATTTCTGTGTATTCTCTTCCTCTTCTACTGTCTCCTTCTCCTCTGGTTTCTGCTTCTCTCTGTGTGGTTCGGAATCCATTTCTTTCCCTGGGGGAGGGCAGAAGGCTCTTATGTGACCCCTCAGGCCACACTTGTAACAACGTGGAGCTCTGCCCTCCACCCACACTCTCATGATCACGTCTCCCAATCTGATGCTTTCCGCCAGGTCCACCAGTACCTCGTTCTCCGCCTGCACGTTCAGCTCCACTGTTACGCCTCTCCAGCCCTCGGACTTAACCGAGGCATGGAGAAGTCGTAGATTGCCTTTTGTTCATCTGTCATGACGCCATTAGTTTTATTGTCTTCTTTTAGATCATTTATATGTGTCTCATTGAAGTAAACTACCTCTGCTCCTTTCCGGTACTATGGGATTACACTTATTGGTAAGAACTGTATTTTCATTGTTATATCTGCTGCTATTTTTCGTGACCCGTCTTTTGATATCTTCGAGCTCTACTTCTGTGAACCAACAATTTTTCCTAGCTTGATCCCATAGTCTCTGTTCCGTGAGTTGAAACAATACCTTTTCTCTTCAATGATCATACATACGTTGTCGGTAACCCCTAATTTGAGCACCATTTTCATCTACCGGGCTGCTTAGGTAGTAACACTCCATGACCACAGCATTAAGTTGCATGCTCCATCTACGCCATGTATGGTGGTCCCTTTCTGGATATCGACAGGCTTGAATCGGACCAGGATCTCTGAGCCTATCGGGTGTAACTATGTCACCATCGTTGGCTTCAGTTTCATTACCACCGTTATTCACAATATTTTATTTTTTCATTGTCACTCATATCGGGTTGCGCAATTACCAGTTTTTTTATTGTGACATCATTGTTATTATTATTATTATTATTATTATTATTATTATTATTATTATTATTATTATTATTATCATTATCATTATTATTATTATTATTATTATTATTATTATTATTATTTTGAGAAGTTGAATGATCTATCATTACTTAAATACGCATTGTTTAGCTCTAACTAAAGTACTATGTTTATATGTACATTATTTACAAGCACATTTCTCAGCGGAAAATACCTTTCCATTACATGTATGTATACGTGCATATATGTATAGATATATATACCTGTACGTATGTGCGTATTGTATATCCTGAAAAGTACGCATAAATATGCAATTATCGAGACAGTAACAACATCTGGTGAATTTGTAGATGAAACATCAAGTGTAATGTTCTGTAGATTAGTTTATAAGTTAGCTTCGTGTAGATTTGACACAGGATAGGCTTTCTCATATTCATGAAAACCTTCTCGTATTGGTAGGATGTACGCAAACGTAGAAACACAACCATATGTGCATAAACACTTGAATGTATATGGAAGTATGTATCTATGTATTTATATATAATACATAGATATATATATATATAATATATATATATATAATATATATATATATATATATATATATATATATATATGTTTATACATGCTCATATATGTATATAAATGTATACACAAACACACACACACACCACACACACACACACACATACACATATATATACATGTGTATGTATCTTCGGTGTTGTTTCGGAGAGCTATACCATCATTGGAACGACTGATGATGGCTTAGCAGGCCGAAACAGGCAGCAATAGCTATCTATCTATTATCTATCTATCTATCTATCTATCATCTATCTATCTATCTATCTATCTATCTCTCTCTCCCTATATATATATATATATATATATATATATATATACATATATATATATATATATATATATATATATATATATATATATATATATAATATATATATATATATATCTATATATATATATATATATATATATATATATATACTTACATATAAGACCAAAAGGGTACGAGTGTCGCTATATATATATGTATATGTAAAAAATACAAAGTGGGACAAGAACGCAAAACATTTAGAAGACGATACAAAAAACAAGGACGGGACATTCGAAGCCTTCAATCTTCAGTCAAGAACCGGATCATCCTCGCAATTTCGGCTGATTAATCTTGAGATTGCTCCGATCTGGCCAGCCCCAAAGGAAAATCCAAGGCAAGCGCATTAGATTCCTTGGAAGAAAGCCTCGAATGTATGCACATTTATACACACACATATAAATATATATACATATATATATATATATACACATATACACATATATATACACATATATACACATATATACATATATATACATAGATACATATATATACATATATGTGTGTTATATGTGTGTATGTGTGTGTAATTGATATAAACAGCTAAGCGCAATATAAGAGAATGAGGTGCCGGAAATAAGAGTTAAAGACTCCTAATGCTGTAAGAAGTGCGCAGTATATATATATATAATATATATATATATATATATATACGCTAACAGGGGAAGTAACCACCCCATGACCGTCTCTAGAATCAACAGACTTGACTATTTCCCCCTATTTCGTAAGCATCATTAGTAGTGATTACTCAAACCGTTGATGGTTTGGCTAAATCCATCTGCCAATATATATATTTACCATAAAAATTTGTGGCTGATTTAGCGAAATGCTAATACGTATATTACAAATTAATATAAACAGCCAAGCGCAATATAATAACATAAATGAAAATTTTCATCGTCATGAAATGTGAGCGAAGGTGCCGAAGCAACGATATTGTTAGAAATGAAAATATACAAATATATAAAACACAGGCAATAATATTTTGTTTACTCTACTCTCAGTGTCAACTCTTCCCAAAACTACCGATGTTTTCCCTAAACTAGTTATGAAATAATAACCTCAACATGCTCACACAAAGAAACGCACACACTCACACACATACCTACAGGCATACACACACACACACACACACACACATATATATATATATATATGAATGTATGCGTGCTTGTATATATATAATTATATATATATATATATATATATATATATATATATATATACATGTGTGTGTATGTATGTATGTATGTATGTATGTATGTATGTATGTATGTATGTATGTAAACTATGTCTGGCAGAAAAAAGTACCAAATGCACAGCTGACTTTAAACATCGTATTCTGCTTCCGTTATCTTGGAATATTTTAGGCTGGGAATTACTTCCGGTCTTTCAGAAATGGCTGCACTGATCCTATTGGTCTTCCTGTCAGTAGACATCGTATTTAAAATATATAAAAGAGCCACACGCGCACACGCGCACACACACACACACACACACACACACCACACACACACACACACACACACACACACACACTTCAGTTAGCGTTTATATTTACGACTATGTTTATTCATGTCTGTGTACATAAAAATGCATGTGTTTATATGTTGGACTTAGGCTGACATATCGTTAGCTTATGCATCAATGAGCATCTCTTGCATATTTCCAGAAACATGCTTTGCAATATTTATTCTGGATCTTTACCTTCTGAGTTCAACCCGTTGAGGTCACCTTTGTCTCTGACATCCCTTCAGCATCGATGTAAACGAGGAAATCCACCGTCCAAATTTTCGTTTTTTACTTATGTCAGAAATAATTCCTAAGTGTTTAGAACTATCAAATTTCTTAATGCATTGGGATAAAAGTACCTCATGACATTTCTTACGGCTCTTTACGTTCTGAGTTCAAATTCCACTAACGTCAACTTCCCCTTTCACTCTTTCAGGTTCGATTAAATAAGTACCAGTAGAGCACTAGGATCGATGCAATCGACATGCTCCTTCACCTAAAGAATAGTTGTTGGACCTGTATCGAAATATGAAGCCATTAAAGAATGCGCCCAGGCAGAATCGTCAGCGAGGAGACATCTCTTCGGGTCCTTTACGCTAAAACTTCGAATACCGCAGAGTCCGACGCTGTTTTTCATCCTTTCGGTATCTATAAAATAAAGTTCTAGTTAATTACTGGAATCAATTTTATTTGCTTTCCTCTACCCTCAAAATTCCTGACCCTGTACTAAAATTGCAAAGATTAAGTCTTACTACATGCACAAGCCGACCTCTACGGAATTTGAACTCAGAACGTTAAGAATAGGAAGAAATGCTGCTAAGCATTTTGTCCGACTCACTAATGATTCTACCGGCTTGCTACATTACAAAACTCCAGGTTTCATTTATCTCGGATGTTATATCTCATGCACTGAGAGCGGCAAGCTGGCAGAATCGCTCGCGTGCTAGACGAAGAGTTTAGCGGAATTTCGTCTGCTGTTACGTTCCGAGTTCAAATTCCGCCGAGGTCGACTTTGCCTTTCATCCTTTCGGGGTAGATAAATTAAATACCAGCTACGCACAGGGGTCGATATAATCGACTTAATCCGTTTGTTTGCCCTTGTTTGTCCTCCCTGTGTTTAGCCCCTTGTGGGCTTAAAGAAATAGGTATTTCGTCTGCCGTTACGTTCTGAGTTGAATTTCTGCCGAGGTTGACTTTGACTTTCATCTTATGGGGATCGATTAAATAAGTACCAGTTACTCACTGGGGTCGATATAATCGACTTAATCCGTTTGTCTGTCCTTGTTTAGCCCTCCGTGTGCAATAAAGAAATATATATCGCATTCACTGAGAAAGAGGTATCAATCCAAATAGCAAATGCATTTAGTACACTGAACAAATTAAGAATTTTGTGAATCTATATTACTTGACCGGATGAAAAAAGAATTTTTCAAAGCCATAGTAGAAACAGTTGTCTACTGTTAATCAGCATCAGCTTTGACAAAAACGATAAAAAGAGCAAGCTTGATAAACCTTGATAGACACGTATGTTGCGTGCTGTTCTCAGCAAATCATGGAAACAACACCCAGCGAAAGAAAAGCTTTATGCAAACATCCTTAAAGTATCATCAATCATTCGAAAGCGGAGAAGATATGCTGGTAACTGCTATCGAAGCAAAGATGAATTCGTGATTGAACTCTTTTTGTGGATCCTAGGCCACGGGAATTCTCATGCTGAATGACCCAGAATGATGTACAATGATCACTTCTCTTGTGATGTCAAGTTAGAGATAGAAGACCTAAAAATATCATGGCAGACAGGAATGCTTGGAGAGAAAGAGTGGCTTTGGTCTGGGCAACCCGCCTAAAACGATCGATTGATTATTGTTAAAGCAATTACATGCGGTTAGCAGAGATTTTGTCTTGAGGATTGTTGGTAGAAAGGCGCCCCAAATATCAAAAATCTTTCTTGAGATCCTTGTGTAGGTCGACGATGTGAATCCTAATTACAATATCCTCCAACCTCTACGGCTGCAGTTTGTCTGTTATACCAAGTGCACCGGTAACATCAAGACTATTTGTCATCTTGATCTTCCACAATTTCTTCAAATCTCTGGCTACATCCTAATATTTCTCAATTTTGTTTTGTATTCAATTTATTATCTTGTGGTATTGCAGAGTCTACGCTCTTACAGTGTTTGTTTTATTATTTAACTTTTACAATCAAATCTAATCTTCTTTCTTCTAATAACATGGCCAATTTTTATGGAAATATCGCATAAAATTATATAATTCTTATTCTCTACCACAACCCCTGGTTGGTGCTGATGCCACGTTTCTGTTACTTTGAATCGACGTATTCACTCTTTTCCGACACAGTCATGCCTGCACTTATACTCTTTTTATGCTAGCGCACTGCATTCGATTAAGAGATGTGTGTGTGTGTGTGTGTGTGTGTAGTTATGTGTCTGTGTTTGTCCCCCCAGCATCGCTTGACAACGGATGTTGATATGTTTACGTCCTCATAACTTAGCAGTTCGGCAAAAGAGACCGATTGAATACGTACTTGGCTTTCAAGTAATAAGTCTTGGGGTCGATTTTTCGACTGAAGGCTGCCCTAGCATGGCTACAGTCAAATGACAGAAACAAGTAAAAGAATATATATACATATACATATATATATATATATGAATATGTATGCGTGTTTGCATGTATATATGTATACATGTATACATGTCTATAAGCATGTATCTATGTGTGTGTATGAGTACATGTTTTGGTGGTAATTACATGCCAAATTTCCGCAATGTTTGACATATTCACAGTTCCGTTAATGGTTTCTATCTGTAATTTTCTAATTAGCCTCGTTCTTTCTCGTCTTTTTTTATGTAGCTATGTGTAAAAATTTGTTTCTGCATATGTATGTATGTATGTATGTATGTATGTATGTACGTATGTATGTATGTATGTACATATGTAAGTATGTACATATGTATGTATGTATGTATGCATGCATATATGTATGTATGTATGTATGTATGTATGTATGTATGTATGTATGTATGTGTGTGTGTGTGTGTTTAGGTATGTGTGAATGTGTATATTTTGATAAATACCCGGGTACGTGTACTTTAGTAAAGGTAAGAAAATCAGTACAATATATAATTAATTTCAAATGACAAATTAATTTAAATAATAAATTTAAATTTAAATAATTAATCAAATGTTTAAATAATAAAATATCTTACAAATAATTCAATACATGTCTAGTCTATATGTATAATATATACATATCACTTATAATTTACTAAATATTAAAATTAAATATCATCAATATCATACAGTTAGTGGATAGCAGCAAGCTGGCAGAATCGTTAGCACGCCGGGTCAAATACTTAACCGCATTTCATCTGTCTTTGTATTCTCATTTCAAACTCCGCCAAGGTCGACTTTCCCTTTCATTCCTCCGGTGTCGATAAAATTAGTACCAGTTGATCAGTGGGATCGATGTCATCGATTCTATTCCTCCCTGAAATTGCTGGCCTTATGCCAAAAATTGAAGTTAGTATTACATAATTAATGTGTGTGTGTGTGTTTTATTCCCTTCAGGGAATATACGGCACCGCTGAAGGGAAATAACTGCAAACTATCGATATCTATCGTTCTTGTTCACCTCCTAGGCTATTCGTTTCGCCTGGGTTTGAAGTATACAGTGTATATTTAACGCTTTACGTCTTTAAATGCACTTATTTCATCGAAACACCCCACCTCCGAAAGGGTCAAAGGTAAAGTCGACGTCGGCGGAATTTGAATTCAGAACGTAAAGACGGTCGAATTTCTGCGAGGCATTTTGTCCGGCGTGCTAACGATTTAGCCAGCTCGCTGCCTTAATTTAAATTAAATATTGAAATGTTTTAAATAATTAATCTGAAAAGGAGGCATACCTTCAAAATGCATACAGAATAATACATACGGTTACACACACACACCGTATTTGCTGGTATATCAAACCCCATTCACCCCGCCGCAAAATATATATCAAAATATCATCCCGGGTTCTATGAAGGAAGTTGGACCTCCCATTAGCTAGAAGGTTCTAAAGAATTTCTTTAGCTAAATATGCTCTGCTGAAATTGTGGTGCGTTTAATATGCCCGGGCGCCTTTTATGCTCTCAAATATGATTATACACGACATCTCTTATATAAAATCCGTTCTGCGTGTGTGTGTGTGTGTCTTCTCGGATCTCGGGCATCCTCCATCCGATTGCGCTCAAATTTGATATGTAGATACCGACGGTATCAGGGCGTGTATATTTTAAAAATCGATTCCAAGTGAGAATGCGATCGATAAAGCCGTTTTTGTCCTGCTTTTCTTCCGTCAACCTGTACATAACTGCACCTTCCATTTTTTGTCGTTTTTGTACTGCTTAAGAGCACGTTTCTTTCCTGCCAAGCTTACTGCTTAAACCATGTTTGTGTTCTCCCAGTCAACAGCCTTATCATTACTGGTACTTTAAACTCTTCGGTTGCATATTTGTGTGAATAAAATCGTTTTTCTTTGGAATAGAAAAAAAGTCTATCTTTATTTCTTCTTTTGCTGGTGTCTCAAATTTAGGTTAAATCAGCGTTTCGCAAAGGGGTGGCCTCTGGGACGGTCGGACAAGTTGTTTTGAGAAAATTTGGTTTAAATGTTTGA
>NW_021833648.1:10000-20000 GCF_006345805.1 Octopus sinensis | reverse complement strand
GTGTACCGCGGCATCCTTTGTGTTCTGTTTTTTTTATTTCATTTAATGCATATACCCTCTCACCTCTGCTACTAGCTGGCATCTACAGGTGCTTACACTTATCAAGTATTCACCCTGAATTTATGTATGTATGTATGTATGTATGTATGTATGTATGTATGTATGTATGTATGTATAGATGTACATATACGTATGTATATATATAAACTTAGATAGGTTTCGACCAAAGATTGAACCAGACCATGTCTAACTTAATAGCACCACCTAATGTAAATCATTTTGAAGTCAAGATTTGTGTTATCATGGTTCATTCCAGTAGGGAGTTCTGGTTGACGGAGTTGTATCCAGGTATAGGTTGCTTATCTGGTATTCCTTGAAGAAATTTGTCCAGGTTCCGTTCAAAGTTAAGGAGATCCTTTTCCTCTTTGATCTGTTTCGGGGCAATGTTAAATAGGGAGGGTCTGTTGAGGAAACGAAATTGTCTTGCAGTGTATTTATGTGCTTTGATCCTGAATTGGGTAGGGGACGTATCGCCCGTGGTCATAGCATTGGATGAATTTTGAAGTTAATATTGAGGTCGTTTGGACAATGTTAGTGATATATTCTCCACATCGAGCAAATGGTATATCGCTCGCGGTGACGCTGGAGAGAACAGAATTTCAATGCTTTCAGGTGTCCCAATAATCGAGATCCCTCATGACCTTAAATCTGTCAGTGAAGGACCACTGAGGTGTTTCAATTTTCGAGATGTTTTGTTTTGTATGGGGAGACCACAGGGACAGCAGTATTTGAGCTGTGGCCGTACAAAGGAGAAACGTGGAATGATGAATACCTTGTCCTCTGGACCGGAAGGTTCTCAGGATCCAGGAGCTCCTCCTACGAACAATATCGACTTTATTGTCGATGTGGGCACTCCAAATGAGACTGTTATCAACAATTGTTTCAAGGTCTCTGATATTATAAGATGATGGGGAAGTTAACCTGAAGGAAGAGAGTATGACTGATTTAGCATAGTCTTTTTTTTCAAAATGGATCAGCTCAAGTTTTCTCTCGTTTAGTTGCATTTTGTTTTTTTCTTCCCATTGATTCATAGCATGTAGATAACTCACGGATGGTGATTCGACGATTTCCTCTCACTGCTCCATGCACATCTGCGATGTTTTTCTCAGTTCTTCTGGTTGCGGGTCTCCCAGAACATTCGTCAATATCGACATTTTTCGGCCATCTTGGAAACGTCTGAACCACTCCTACACTTGTGTGCGGCTCATTCACTCCTCTCCATACACTTTCTGCAACATTTTGTAGGCCTTTGAGCAGGTATTCCCGTGAGAATTTTTTCTGTCATTGTCAGTCCTTCCAAGCACTGCTGTAAACGCCGGAAGTGAGCTAGAACGTTAAGTCTTAGTGCGCATGCACAGCAGAGTTTAAGGTCAATCTTTATCAAGCGGTTTTACTCTGCATGCTTTAGTTTCGTTACTATGACAACAGTCCAGATACTTATTGATCAGAGGTAGTATACTTCCTCTAAAAACATTAAAATTATCACAAGGGTAAAACTACCTCACGTGCTGAATATTGAAAATTTATTTCAGAAAAAGATAAATTTGATCAATATTTTCTTTGATGAATAAAATTAAAGCAGCCATTTTATTAAAAGGAACATTTTTTCTTATAACTACTTACTTCTCGACAGAGTTTTCAAAAATATGTTGCCAATTAAGAGTATCAGATTTAGAAAATACAATAACTGTTCCAATGCAAAAATTTAATTATAGATTAGAAAAAGAGAAAATTTGCCAGAAAATAAAAACTAAGAGCTTGCATGAAATTGAGAAACCTACATTTCCATATCTAAAACATACTGGAAAACAAACGGGATCATTTTGAACGACATCAACATCTAAAATTCAAAGCATCACCATTTACCGTGAAATCGGTGAGAGAACAAAGCCTATTAAGTATGGTTTAATATTCATACTTTACATTTAAGGATCATAAACGTCAACTTAAAACCACCTATGTTTTTTTGCTGTTGTTGCTATTGATCTTTCTACTGTTCTTGGTACCATTGTTTATGTTGCTATTTTGTTGTTGTTGTTGCTGCTGCTGCTGCTGTTGAGCGAACGGTTTTCGTCCCAGAGCTCGCAAGATGGGAGAAATCCGAAACGTGGTCCTTTGCTATTCGTAATACCCGCAGAAGAAAAAGAAGGTCATACTCCGACACCGAGAGCATCGACGGATGGATGAATGCGCATCCAGGCTCAGCGGTTGCGTAGGAAGTCGGGGACAAGAAACAGGAAGAAAGAGTGAGATAAAGTTGGAGCGAAAGAGTACAGCAGGAGTCGCCACCACCACCCTGCCGGAGCCTCGTGGAGCTTTAGGTGTTTTGGCTCAATAAACACACACAACGCCCGGTCTGGGAATCGAAACCGCGAGTCTACTGCCCTAACCACTGGGCCATTGCGCCTCCTGTTGTTGTTGCTGTTGATATCGGTGTTGTTATTCTTATTGCAGTTACTGTTACACTGATTTTGTTATTTTTATACTGTCCATGTAACTGATAACGTTGTTGTTGCTTTACCGTTGTTGCTACTATGGCCATTACTTTAAATAACCAGCATTATTACAGCTATTCTTATTGTTATTACTGTTGTTGTTGTTGTTACAAATGTTGTCACATCCACTGATCATGTTCTGAATGTCTGTCTTGCTTTTAGATGCTGTTAGTTTTGTTGTTATTATTATTCTTACTCCCGCCTTAGCGAAAGCGGAGGTATTGTTTTCAGTCACGTTTGTTTGTTTGTTTGTTTGTTTGTTTATGATACCCTTAAAGCCAGGAACATTCCAGCACTCCGTTGGCAATGCCGTTATTATTCTTGATGTAGTTGCTAGTGTTTTTAGAATCGTTGCGACTTTCGTTCCCGTTTTTCATATTGATATCTTTAATGTTGTCGTTAAGAGGTTTTACCATTTACACGTTCCATGTAAGGACACCACCATGAAGTGCTTATTACAACAGAGCAAACCCAGTACATATTTTATAATTCTGATACTTATTCTATCAGTCTGTTTTGCGGTATCGCATAGTTGCAGGAATGTAAATAAACTAACGCCAGCTGCAAAGAGATGTGTAGACAAATGCACGCTCACTCATGCATATATACATACATATATGTACATGCCTACATATATATGTATATATATATATATATATATATATATAATATATATATATATATATTATATATATATACACATACATATATACATACATATATGTACATGCCTACATATATATGTATATATATATGTATATACATATATATATATATATACATATATATATATATATATATATATATATATATATATATATATACATATATATATATATATATATATATATATATATATATATATAATATATATATATATATATATATATATATATATATATATATACATATATGAGTACAGGACATAAAAAACGTTGAACAAAATGAGAAACGGAAACATAAAAACAAAAACATAGAAACGAAATTTGTTTCGAACAACGAAAAAAACAGAGAAACGGACATGCAACATAAAGAATATCTCCCTTCTTCAGTTGTCCCTGTTTCATCTACTCTACGTTACGAAGGCAAGGACACGACGCGAGATGAAACTGGGACAACTGAAGAAGGGGAATATTCTTTATGTTGTATGTCTCGTTTGTCTGTCTGTTTTCTTTTTTTCGTTGTTCGAAAAATATTTTCGTTTCTGTTTTTGTTTTTATGTTTTCTTTTCTCATTGTGTTCAACGTTTTTTTAATGTCCTGTACCCATATATGCATGTATATATGCATATATATGAAGGTATGTACATATATGTATGTAAATATGCATATATTTATATATTATTTATATTACACATACATATACAAATACGATGGGCTTCCGTGTGTAAAATTTACTCACAAGGTGTTGGTCAGCCAAGGGCTAGAGTAGAGGACACTTGTCCAAGGTGCTACGTAGTGGAACTGAACCGAAAATCACGTTGCAAAAGCGAGCTTCTTAATGATACAAACTATTTTCAGTGTTTCTGCAATTGTCGTCATTGTTGCTGTTATTATGTTTCAATGTTGTTACATTGTCGCTCTGCTACTATTGACGTTGTTGTTGTTGTTGTTGTTGTTGTTGTTGTTACTGTTACTGTTGCTATTGCTGTTGCTATTGCTGTTGCTATTGTTGTAGTTATTTTTGCAATACTGTTATTGTTTCTGTTGTTTTGTTGCTAATGCTGTTGTTTTAATTGTCGACCTTGTTTCTAATGTCATTGCTATTATTATTCTTGCTATAGTTATTACGCGGAGGCACATAACCTTGTGGTTAGAGCGGGGGACTCGCGGTCGAGAGATCACGGGTTCGAATCTCCGGCCGGGTGATGTGTGTGTTTATGAGCGAAAAACCTAAGCCCCATGCGGCTCCGGCAGAAGGTAATGGTGGGGAACCAATACGCCAAGGAAACCGGGAAACCGGCCTTTATGAGCCAGGCATGGCTCGAGAAGGAACGAACAACAACAATAGTTATTACATTGTTGTTGTTACTGTTGCTATTGTTGAAGTTATTTTTCAATGCTATTGTTGTTTCTATCGTATTGTTATTCTTCATATTGTTGCTAATATCATTATTGTTGTTGCTATCGTTATTATTTTTTAAGGCTATTGTTTTGTTGTTACAGTTACTGTTGTTACTGCTGCACCTACCGTAGCTATTGCTATTGTGGCTGTTGTTATGGTCATTATCACTTTTCTGAGTTATTGACGTTGTTATGTTACTGTTAACACTGTTGTTTCCATTGATGTAATTGTTATTATAGTCATCACAGATTTCAATGTTGTTGTTATATGAAGGTGCGTGGCCAAGAGGTTATGGTATCGTACTCAAGATCGCCAGATGGGAGTTCGATTCTCAGACCAAACGATTTGTTCTATTGCTCTGTGGGGACCGGCATACGAAAGAATAGACCCAACGTTTCCTCAGCGTGTCATAAAATGGCTGCTAAAACAGGTTGTGGTAGGATTTGCGCTCCGACTTTGTAAAACCCTCACCACCAATGCCTACCGAAACAAACCTGTTGATTGGATGGTTGTCGCCTGATAGGTGCAAAGATGTCATCCGCCAAGAGTAGAGAATCACCAACAAAGGGCTGATGCCGTGCTATGGTGTTACTGCGCATGCCCTCATATTACTGCTGCTAGGTTGTTTTTGCTGGAGATGTTCTTACGCTAATTTTAACAACAGTGCTGCTGTTGATTGTTGTTGTTGTTGTTGTTGTTGTTAAGCAACAAGACGGGTAAGGGTGATTAGGTGATGGTCTAGGGCTTAGGGACGGGAGACCCCAGACCTTGGAAGGAAAAAAAAAGACTTTGGTCGTCTTGTTGTAGTCGAGGGCTCTTCGTTGACGCCCGCGACACCACTGGGAGGTGGCCCTTGAAGTCGCTGGAAATAGAGATCTCCAGGTCCAAATTCTTCAACGGCTGCTGCTGTTGATGTTGTTGTTGCTATTTTTGCTATTGTTGTTACCATTTTATTTGTTGTTATCTTCGCTATTTTCCACAATATTGCTGTTGATGTTTTCGCTGTTTGGTGCTCTTATTGCTCTTGTCATTGCAGTTGTTGGTATCGTTGTTGCTAATATTGATGTTGCCGTTGCTATTGTTATTGTTGCTGTTGTTTCTATCGTCATTATTTTTTCAATGCTCTTGTTGATGCAGTTAAAGAAACGCCGTCCATTGTTAAGTCGTCACACACGCACAAAAGCTAACACAATTAGTGAGTAGTGACCGTTCAATCGCACCTGAGTACTTCAGTACTCCCTCTCTACTGCTTTTGTTAGTAGTGGCGGTAGCAGTTGGATGTGATAGTGGAAGGAGGTTGTATGGGTGGGGTGATTGTTTGTAGTAGCAGTGAGGTGGTGGGAGTGGTTGTTTGTAGTAGTAGTAGTAGTAGTAGTAGTAGTAGTAGTAGTAGTAGTTGTTGTTGTAGTAGCAGCAGCAGCACTAGTAGTAGTAGTAGTAGTAGTAGTAGTAGTAGTAGTAGTAGTAATAGTAGCGTAGTGGTGGTTGTGGTGGCAGTGGCCGCGGCGGTGGTGGTGTCTGGTTTAGTGGTAATGAACGCGGTGGTGGTGGTGGTAGTAGTAGTAGTTGCAGCAGCAGCAGTAGTAGTAGTAGTAGTAGTAGTAACGTGGTGGTGGTGGTGGCGGTGGTGGCGGCGGCAGCGGCCGTGGTGTCTTGTTTAGTGGTAATGAACGCGGCGATGGTGGTGGTGGTGGTAGTAGTCGTAGTAGTAGCGTTGTGGCGGTGGTGGCGGCGGCATAGGCGGTGGTGTCTGGTTTAGTGGTAATGAACGCGGTGGTGGTGGTAGTAGTAGTAGTAGTAGTAGTAGTAATGTAGCGTTATGGTGGTGGCGGCGGCGGCAGCGGCCGTGGTGTCTTGTTTAGTGGTAATGAACGCAGCGATGGTGGTGGTGGTGGTGGTGGTGGTGGTAGTAGTAGTAGTAGTAGTAGTAGTAGTAGCAGCAGCAGCAGCGTGGTGGTGGTGGTGGTGGTGGTGGTGGCGGCGGCAGCGGTTGTGGTGTGTGGTTTAGTGGTAATGAACGCGGTGGTGGTGGTGGCAAATGGTGATGGCGCTTGTGTTTGTGACAGTATGGTGATGGTGTTACTGAGGTTGGTAGGGTAGAGATAAAGTGGGAACGGACTGCAAAATTTTAAGACGTTTCAAGTGTTCCGGGAGCATCCATCCCATTGAACGCGCTAACAGTGATGTTATTAGTTGCCGTAGTGGCAATGAGGGTGATGGTAAGAGGAAGTTATATAAGGCGAGTGTGTGTTGATGCTGTTTTTGTTGTTTTTTAGCACCTTGTTAACAATGATAGGATGCATGTTCCATCAATGAACAACCCTTCTTTCATTCAAACAGAACAGACTTCCATATTTTGTGTCGAATTTTAGTGGTTGGGGGTTTTCGTCTCACAGTCGTAAGGCTGCGAGTTCGAGTCCCGGTGGCACGTTGGGTGTGTCCTTGAGCAAAGTATTTCATTCCACCTTGCTCCAATTCATTCAGCTGGTAAATTTAGTTATATTTCTAATTCAAAGGCGCCACCCTTGTCACATGCTGTGTCACGCTGAACCTTCTTTTACTTCTTTCATTCATTTGATTGTGGCCATGCTGGGGCACCGCTTTAGTCGAGCAAATCGACCCCAGGACTTATTCTTTGTAAACCTAGTACTTGTTCTATCGGTCACTTTTGCCGAACCGCTAAGTTACGGGGGACGTAAACACACCACCATCGGTTGTCAAGCGATGTTGGGGGGACAACACAGACACGCAAACATATACACACACACATTCATGCATATATATATAGAGAGAGAGAGAAAGAGAGAGGGAGAGAGAGAGATACATATATACGACGGGCTTCTTTCAGTTTCCGTCTACCAAATCCACTCACAAGGCTTTGGTCGGCCCGAGGCTATAGTAGAAGACACTTGCCCAAGGTGTCACGCAGAGGGACTGAACCCGGAACCATGTGATTGGTAAGCAAGCTACTTACCACACAGCCACTCCTACGCATTTAAAGAAATCACACAGTGCAGTTGATGTCATAGACAAATACACGAAGGACAAGTTTTAAAAAACTGCCTTCACTGCCTAGTGTGATTGACCTAGCGATTGAACCCGCATGACTATACCTTCTATTAGGCGGCGAGCTGGCAGAAACGTTAGCGCGCCGGGCGAAATGCTTAGACGTATTTCGTCTGTCGTTACGTTCTGAGTTCAAATTCTGCCGAGGTCGACTTTACCTTTCATCCTTTCAGGGTCGATAAATAAAGTACCAGTTTCGCACTGGGGTCGATATAATCGACTTACTCCCTTTGTCTGTCCTTGTTTGTCCCCTCTATGTTTAGCCCCTTGTGGACAGTAAAGAAATATATACTTTCCATTACTAACCAACTAACATATCCACTCACCAATTGGGCCCATTAAGGATATGCATGTCTGTGGTGTACTCGGCCACTTGATCGTTTATTTCACGACGGAGTGCCGGATACTGTCCGATATTTAGAAAAAAGATGGCGGATTCTACATTACGTTGTTGCAGCTGGGGGTGGTGATGGTGACTATGATGATGGTGGTGATTGGAGAGGAGGATGTAGATGAAGAAAAGGGGGAGGAGAAGGTTTCGTGTGGTGGGGACGGGGTGGGATGGGTGGAGTGTAGTGGGTGTGGTAGTGGTGGCAATAACAGTGATAGTGGTGGTGTGAGTGAGACTGACGGTTTTGAATCAGCAAAAAAACTCAATGTTTTTTTTTTGTCACCACAACTGATTTTAATAAGCCGTTGGCAATACCCGGCCACATGGCGAAATGATTCTACTGCTCATCTGATATCAGTTTCTTCTTTTACCATGCAGAACATCACCAAAGACAGAGAGACAGTTATTCTGCAAACAATTTTTCCTACTCTCCAACAACGACTGAACCAGTTTGCTGCTTTGTTGGTCAATCTTGACGATCCGCTACCAATTTCGGTCTTGGTCACGGACCCACTAGCACAAAGCTTTCTCTGTTAATTTATAGTAGCTAACCCTACAGATTGATGGAATAAGTTCGACACTTGAAAAGGATAAGTGCTGAAATCGATTTGTTCGACTAAAAATTCACAATTCCTTAGCACAAGCTACACACCTTTACCTTCTGTACAGTACTCGATAAAATGCAGTTCTCTGACGATCGCTACAGCCAGAAACGCGGCTATCTTAATATACTCCACTTCTCAGCTGTTTATCCAACGTTTACTATCACGTACGTAGCTGCTGACATACTTATTACTTATTATTCAATTATCATTAAATTTTGTCAAATGTCTTTTTTGTAGGGTCATAATATATTACATCTAAACTAGCGTTCACCCCGCCAATCCTAGTCACCGGCTACAGACACCAAGCCTCCTTGTCACTACACTTAATCATACGCAGTTTCCTAATTGACGAAAATCATTCAGCGAACAACAACAGCAGCAGCAGCACCAACAGCTACAACAACAACAACAACATCAGCAAAATAAAATGTCTTATTATTTTTATATTGAAACGTTGTTGTTGACGAAGCCGTTGTTGTCAGTGACAACATTAACAATGCTGCTGTTGTTGTTGTTATTGTTGTTGTTACTGTTGTTCTTATTACTGTTGTTGTTGGTGGTGGTGTTACTATTGTTGTTGTTATTTCAACCCCTTCCAATTTTCGATCTCATTCAATAGGAGCACTCCGTCGGTTGCGACGACGAGGGTCCAAGCTGATACGATCAACGGAACAGCTTGCTCGTGAAATTAACGTGCAAGTGGCTGAGCACTCCACAAACACGTGTACCCTTAACACGTAGTTCTCGGGGAGATTCAGCGTGACACAGAGTGTGACAAGGCTGGCCCTTTGAAATACAGGTAATACTCATTTTTGCCAGCTGAGTGGACTGGAGCAACGTGAAATAAAGCGTCTTGCTCAAGGACACAACGCGCCGCCGGGAATTGAACGCACTACCTTACGATCATGAGCCGAATGCCCCTAACCACTAAGCCACGCGTCTTTACTCTCATTCAATAGGTCAATGAGTAAAGACGTTCTAGCCATGACCAATGCGTTTGTTTGTATTATAAAGAACCACGTTACTAGATCACTCTTTCCCAATTCCTCTTAAAGACACTTGAGTATGATATGAATGGCATTTGACTACTATTTCTACACTTAATGTCGCTGTGATGGTGGAATGGCAATGGTGATGTTGAGGTAGGGATGTGATTGTGGTACTGGTGTTGATAGTGGTGGTGGTGGTGGTGATAATGGTGGTAGTGGTGGAAGTGGAGGTACTGTGGTAGTGGTGGTCTGGTGGTGGTGGTGATGATGGTGGTGATAGTATTGGTGGTGGTGGCGGTGATGGTAGTAGTAATGGTGGTAGCGATGGTA
>NW_021833648.1:0-7500 GCF_006345805.1 Octopus sinensis | reverse complement strand
CACACATATATCTGTGTGTGTGCGCGTGCGCGCGTATGTATATACGTATTTCTTTACTGCCCACAAAGGGCTACACACAGAGGGGACAAACAAGGACAGACAAACGGATTAAGTCGATTATATCGACCCCAGTGCGTAACTGGTACTTATTTAATCGACCCCGAAAGGATGAAAGGCAAAGTCGACTTAGGCGGAATTTGAACTCAGAACGTAGCGACAGACGAAATACTGCTAAGCATTTCGCCCGGCGTGCTAACGTTTCTGCCAGCTCGCCGCCCTCGCGTATGTATATACGTTCGTATGTATGTGTATGCTTCTCCCACTCCTAAATGCTCTTCTAAGCTAAGTTATACATTACTGGGAACCTTTTTTGGTTTTGTTTTGTTTTAGTAACTAGATCCATTGTCATACACACATACAATATACACATACGCATACAAGCATGCTTAAAAAAGGCAAAAGTGAAGTAATTAGATCCTTCGTCAGTATCGGCGAAAATTATTCCATTTGTTTCGATCAAATGAACCAGTTGCGTCACTCACTGTAGTAGAGTGTGCATGACTGAGTTTACACAATCACGTGTACCCTTCGTGTAATTTTCATGCATAAACAGCGGGAAAAATATATGACAAGTTTGACATTTTTACGTTATAGATACAGTCTATCTCACAGGCTTTCACCCAGATTCCTGAATGCCTAATTTCTCTCGCAATAATTGTGTCATCAGGTAGTTATATTAGGAAAAAGCTTGAGGTCCAGTTTGCCTTTCATCTTTTCGGGGTCGATGAAATAAGTACCAGTTACGACTGGTGTCGATGTAATAGACTTACCCCTACCCCAAATTTCAAATCATATGCCTATAGCAGAAAGGATATTAGAAAAGAGCTTTTCAGGATGCTACGCGTCGTCAAAAGTCCAGTAGCACTACATAACTGGTCAAAAATGAATGTAACTAGAGATATATAAATGAAGTCTTTTTTGAACAGAAAATGCTTGCTGAAAGATTAAGTTTATACAGGCAAGATAAAATTAGTAGAAAGTACGAAAAAACATATATCAGGTTAACTAAAAATACAATTACAAACAAGATATACACACGATATCCATTTATTTAGTTGTAGGAGCAAGAAAATTCCACTTCTCTTTCAGAATATATTTGGAACCTAAATAACAAAGGAGAGAACCAGTTCACAATACATATTAAGATTACTGCAACAAACAACGAAATAGCTGTGGTAGTAACAGTGGTCTTTGGCTAATCATGAAAAATGTCTACTGCAGCACTGTTATCGTATTATGATATTCATGACTTCCCGAGAGTCATCAGTGGGTAATGCGAAGCGAAATGTCTTCTACTTATTTCTAAAATCCCCTCCAAAATGAGTGAATTTGTTTTAATGAGAGAAACAACAATAATAACAACTACTATTACTACTACTAATGATTCTACTACTAACGGCACTGTAACTACAAATGCTACTGCTGATACCAATAATTTTACAACTGCTACTAATGTTATAACCAATACTACTACTACTAAATTATGTTGTAGTAGTAAGGCGGCGAGCTGGCAGAATCATTAGCACACCGAGCGAATTACCTAGCGATATGTCGTCTGCCGTTACATTCTGTGTTCAAATTCCGCCGAGGCCGACTTTGCCTTTTATTCTTTCGGGGTCGATTATATAAGTACCAGTTGCGCACTAGAATCGATGTAATTCACTTAATCCCTTTGTCTGTCCCTGTTTGTCCCCTCTATGTTTAGCCCCCCCTCCCGGGCAACAAAGGAATAAACATTTTGTGGCTTGATAAGGATTAGTTTTGGTACCGATGATATCGACTCCAGCAATTAATTGTTAGTTTATTTTTCGAACTAGAGACATGCAATGCAAAGAACGTAAAGATACTGCAACCATTTTTATCCGATATTCTACCGATTCTGTCACCTCACTCCTGTTTGTAGCACAAATATTGATTTTTGTCCTTACTCACCTTAGCCAAACGCGCACATTTCGTAAGAGGGATGTTGTTAGTAATACCGGTTTTTAATTTTGGCTCAAATTCAGCAGTTCCGGGAATGGGAGGTAAGCCTATTACATCGAATCAAGTGATCCTCTGGTACTTATTTTATCGACTCCGAAAGGTGGAAAAGCAAATTCGACCACCACGGATTTTGAAAACAGAACGTGGAGAATGTCGAAAAGCAGTCATTCTATCATCCCGCCACCTTAATGTCGTCAATCATATTACCATTAGTATTTAACACATACATTATTCTATCAACATCAGGGATATGAAAAGCATAAATCCCTTTCAGTAATATTTTGAAGATATAAAGCTACTCAATAAATTTTATTTGATGCTCTGTCGGCGACACATTACCGCGTCACTGCTACCGTTTTCACGAAATTTTTCTAGATTCTGTGAAGGCGCATGGTTAGAGCGCATGGTTCAGTGGTTAGAGCATTATGTTCACAATAATGAGGTAGTGAGCACGATTCCCGGACTTGTTGTGTTCTTGAACAAGGCACTTTATTTCACATTGCTCCAGTTCACTAAGCTGTAGAAATGAGTTGTGACGTCATTGGTGCCAAGCTATATCTGTCTTTGCTTTCTCCATGGATAACATCGCCGGCTTGGAGAGGAGAGGATGATATGCATGTGCAATTGCTGATCTTCCATAAACAACTTTGCCTAGACTTGAGCCTCAGAGGGTAACTTTCTAGGTGCAATCCTACGGTCATTCATGACCGAAGGGGGCCTCTACCCTTCACACTTTCACCCTCTTAAACTCTGCACGTAAGCACCGTTTGTTTGCCTGTCATTTTCAACACTGTAATAACGGAAGTTTTCTTATTGAGAACCGGAGTAATTGAAAAACGGCGATCCGATAACTACACAATTAACAGCAAAAACAACAACAACAATAATAATGTTTGTTGATAAAACAAACTAAAAATAATAGAAAACAAGACAATTCGTTATCAAAATATTCTAGAAATTAGAACATGAGGAAATTGTGCGAAATAACCAGCAGATTACAGATAATTTAACTGCAGTTGTGTTAATAATAGAAACACACACAGATGCATGCATACGTTATATATATATATATATATATATATACACACACACACTTATATATTCATGCATACACATATGTATGTATGTATGTCTTTTAGTCTTTTAGTCTTTTATTTGTTTCAGTCATTTGACTGTGGCCATGATGGAGCACCGCCTTTAGTCGAGCAAATCGACCCCAGGACTTTTCTTTGTAAACCTAGTACTTATTCTATCGGTCTTTTTTGCCGAACCGCTAAGTTACGGGAACGTAATCACACCAGCGTTCGGTTGTCAAGCGATGTTGGGGGACAAACACAGACACACAAACATACACACCCACACACACACACACAAACACACACACACACACACACACACACACACACACATATATATATATATATATATATATATATTATACATATATACGACTGGCTTCTTTCAGGTTCCGGCTACCAAATCCACTCACAAGGGTTTGGTCGGCCCGAGGCTTTAGTAGAAGACACTTGCTCAAGGTGCCACGCTGTGAGACTGAACTCGGAACCACGTGGTTTGTAAGGAAGCTACTTGCCACACAGCCACACCTACGCCTTATATAAATGTTTATACACATACACGACCAGTCTTTTGATTTTCTTGACGAGATGTAAGTTCTTCTGTGACCATGGACAGCATGTGACCAAGTTGTTTCTTAAAAACAGCTATCAACGAGTATCCCAACTCAATGTAGATCCCTTTGACTGTTATTGCAGTATACGGTCCTCATGTCCAAACCACAAGTCCCGTGTTCAGTTCCACTGCGTGGTACCTTGGGCAAGTGTGTTCTGTTATAGCCTCTAGCAGACCAAGACTTTGTGAGTGGATTTGATAGATGGAATCTGAAAGAAGCCTGTCTGTTTGCGTAAACGAATGGCCCTGCACAGATCCCAGATAAAAATTCCCCAAAACAGAAAAATAGTTTTTAGCCAACACATAGATACTTGCGCCAACAAAAAAACACCAAACTTCAGAATTTTTCCCCCTCTACCAATTTAGGGACGATACAACTCGAGACAAAGAAAAGTAAAGAAAATCTCTTTATTACAAAATACAAGCCACTTCTTAACGGGTCTACGACAAACAATTAATATACCTCAACTTTAGAATAAAAGAAAAAAATAATATATACACACACAAATACTACACTCCATAGAATCCATTACTAATCAGCCCCTTCATAGCTATATTTACACCCATTCATATTCTCCCTTCTCTGTTTTTTTCTTCTTCTTCTTCTTCCTCTTTTCATCATCATCGTTATCATCATCATCATCGGCGTCATCATCATCGCCACCATCATCACCACCATCTTCTCCTTCTCCTCCTTCTTCCTTCTTCTTCTTCATCATCATCGTTAATCATCATCATCAACCCACCATCACCATCATCTTCTCCTTCTCCTTCTCCTTCTTCTTCTTCTCTCTTCTCCACCCCCTACCCCTTAAGTTTGTCACTAATGTTTTTTAGTATAACACCTACGCTAATTCTATAAACAAGCTGTCAATATAAATATTCTCCTGAATTGAACTGAGACTGCCAGCCGCCACTGACCATTCAAAAACGACCATCAGGGCACTCCCAGATTCTCCCACCACCCTTTCCTCACCAGCCTTCCCTCTACTACCCTACCAAGAACTCACAACTACCTCGAACACACAAGTGCAAACAAGGGAGTCAGAGAAAGGCAGAATGCCACTTAAATCTGAACACTACTATAGAAATTTCTTTTTAAAAAAACTTTTCTTCTAATTTTTCTAAATTTAATTATTTAATCGTTACAGTTGAAAAGGTCTCAAAATGACCGAAACCGGTACTGAAATGTTCACTATAAAATTATTTTAGCATTTTCTTATTTTTTACTTGTTTTTCATATATATATATATATATATATATATATATATATATAATGGAGTTAACGCAGGTGTATCAAATATTTTTACTTGTGAGATTTTTGCCTGCCCTGGTAACTATTTATATTTTTTCCGTGTTAATTGTTAACAAGGTAAAAATACACTCATCTCTTATTATATATATATATATATATATATATATCTATATATATATATATATTATATATTTTTCTGTGTCTTTGTGCCTGTTTGTCCCCCATCACAGCTTGAAAGCCTTCGTTGGTATGTTAACATGACAGTAACTTGGCAGTTCGGCAAAAGCGACCGACAGAATAAGTGCCCGACTTAGGAAAAATAGTCTTGGGGACCATTTAAACGATTAAAATTAACGGACAAGAAGACGTACACAAGAAATATATTAGCTTGATGCTCGGTGAAAAGAGAAAGTTTGACGCTTCAAGCAGAGTTTTTCGTCGGAAAAGAGAAAGGGAATAGTCCAAAGGAAAATAAATAGCCAACAGCACGTGTGGTATATATATATATATATATATATATATATATATATATATATATATATATATATATATTGGGGGGGGGGAGTAAGAAGAAAAATAGCGAAAATGCACATTGGAAATCAAAAAAACTAAAGGCTTTTCTGAAAGCGTTACTTTTCATAAAAAGCCTTTACTTTTTTGATTTCCAATGGGCATTTTCGCTTATTTTTCTTCTTGCTTTGCCCTTACATTTCCAAGTGTAGTTTCTATTTCTTTTTGTAACATATTTCTATATATATCTATATATATATATATATATATATATATATTATATATATGCAACTATATTATGCTGCCAAGTATAGTAAAGGCTTATAAGCCAATACTTGCTTCACCAGTGTTAGCAGTGCAATTAAATCCCGTTTGTTCTAAAAAAAATTGAGTTCTACAGATTTTCGATAGAAATTATAGCCAGTGCTACAGGGTTTGAGATTTGGGAGAAGGAGGCTTCGTGGATTGCATTGACCCCAGTCCAAAACTGATTCTATTTTATTGGTCCTGAAAGAATGAAAAGCAAAGCCAACCAAGGCGGAATTTGAACTTATAAAGCGGGGGGAAAAACCCGCTAAGCATTTTCTCCGACGCGCTAATGATTCTGCCAGCTCGCCGCCCTCACACTCACACGCACACATACATAATTGAAATTTAATAGAGCAACAAAATACACCCATACAGGCACATCCATGATCACATATATACATACACACACATTAGAATATACAAACACGTGTGTATATATAATTACATGATTACATAGTGTATGCAAACATCATTATGGAATCGTCAATCGTTATTTAAAAAGCAACAAACAACGCTCACACATACACACATACACACATACACACACACACACCACACACACACACATACACACACACACACACACACTGCTCATTAATAAGTTGTCCAACTAATCCAACTCAAATTATATCAGAAAATGTTCGTCGTCTGCAAATGTAAGACATTTAACCACCTCCCTCTCTCTCACTATCTCTTCCCCACTCTCTCTTTCTCTCCCGTTATCTCTCTCTATCACTGTCTCTCTCTCTCTTTTTCTCTCTTTCTCTCTCCCTCTCTCTCCCTCTCTGTGTTTGTATGTATTTATTCCTGTCTCCCAGTCTTTTTCTTGCCTAATCTCTATTTCACTCAATACGTACGCCTCTCACTCATTCGCCTTCTTTCTTTTCTGCTTCTCTTTATATTCCACCACTTCCCCACCCTTCACTTTCTAACAATGCTTCTCTCTTTTTTTCATTCTTTCTTTTCTTATCTGTTTCGGTTCACCTTTTTCTCTCAATATACATATTTTACTCTTTTACGCTTTTACTTGTTTCAGTCATTTGACTGCGGCTATGCTGGGGTACCGCCTTTAGTCAATAAAACCGACCACAGGACTTATTCTTTGTAAGCCTAGTACTTACTCTATCGGATCTTTTGCCGAACCACTAGTTACGGGGACGTAAACACACCAGGATCAGTTCTCAAGCGATGTTGAGAGGGGGGACAAACACAGACACACAACACACACCACACACACACACACACACACACACACACACACACACACACACACACATATATATATATATATATATACATATATACGACAGGCTTCTTTCAGTTTCCGTCTACCAAATACACTCGCAAGGTTTTGGTCGGCCCGAGGCTATAGTAGAAGACACTTGCCCAAGGTGCCACGCAGTAGGACTGAACCCGGGACCATGTGGTTGGTAAGCAAGCTACTTACCACACAGCTGCACCTGCACCTATTTCCTTTACATATTTCAGTCATTAGCCTGCAGTCATGCTGGAGCACTGCCTTGAAGAACCAACACCAATACATTTTATTGTTTTGAGCCTGGTACTTATCTCATCGGTTTTGTTTGCCGAGCTGCTATGTTACAGAGATATAAACACACCAACTGGTTGTCAAGCAGTGGTAGCGACAAAACATAAGCACACACAAACACACGCACATACATACACACACACAC
>NW_021833647.1:0-74931 GCF_006345805.1 Octopus sinensis | reverse complement strand
CACAGCGCGTCAGGATCTCTGAGAACAACCGGCCCAGGCTGTGCGTCGTTTGATAGCCGCCGACTTCCTGCATGTCAGACATGTCGGGCACTAACTAACTACTCCTTAGATACAAATTCATATTTTTTTAACGTCGCGATCTCCACTTTTTAACTTTTTCCTTAATAAATATATAATTTCTTTTAAAAGAATCTAAAGGAAGCGAGTTATTTCTTAGAGGCAACAAATTCTATGTCAACCGGACAGATTAATTCTCTGGATCACGACCGAACCGTATTCCACCTTCTTCACACCTCACACCGGATGATGTTGACAAGGCTATTAAATCCCTACGTCCCACCCGTGCTTTGTGGCCCCGACGGATTTGTGCTATTCACCTCAAACCACCTGGGACCCCGGGACGGACCGTACTATCAAGACTATATAACGACTCCATCAACTTACGTACGATACCTAATATATGGAAAAACTCCCTAATTACGCCAATTCTAAAGCCTGGGAAACCAAAGGATGCCCCCTCTTCATACCGCCAATCTCAATAACTTGTATCTTATCGAAAGTACTGGAAAAGCTTGTATTAACGCGAATCTCTCCTGTTCTACAACTGCCAGAATTCCAGCACGGTTTCAGACCAGACCGTTCCACAACAACCCACTTGTGTTCTGTCTCCCAGTTTATTACTGACGGTTTCAACATGGGAACACACCTACGGACGGTCTTAGTATCCATTGATATACAAAAGGCGTTTGATTCTGTCCCGAGGAAACTCCTAACGCGGAAGATATTTGATTCCAACGGAAATATTCATTGGAGACAAACCTATTCCCTCTTCGCGTACCCAGAAGATCCTTGGCGTGGTTTTCGACTCCTTAATGACGTTCTCAAGTCACGTGGAGGAGGCCCTAGCTAAAGGTCTTCGGAAGTGGAACGTCTTGAAAGCTCTGTTAAAGAAGAGTCCCTTCCCCCTGAAAGATTGTGTCAGCAAAGTCTACTAACAAGTGATTGCCCCGACGGTTGAGTATGCCTGCTCAGCCTGGAGGTTTGCAATTGCTTGTTCGAAAGCGGAACGTTTGAACTCACTCAGAAGGAAAGATTATGCTCCACACTGACACCCCATTTGCAGCCTGCTTCCGAGGAGGCGACGCAGAGGAATGGACAGGGTTTCCTACGTTTCTTCCTTTCTGCAAGGAACTGGGAAACCCACTCAAGGAAAAGGTGGCACATGCAGATAATTTTCGGTCGGTTATAAAGAAATGCACTGCCAATTGAGTTCCTCTGCAAAGAAGAGAAGGCTTTTCCGGATTACGGTCGGGTCATCAGAAGATCATGTAAGAAGAGTACGGCTGTTGTTGGAGGCAGGGATCACCTAATTAGTTAGTTCTGACCTATCTTTCTCGGTGATCTTGGAGTTAATAAATAAATAAATTAATTAATTCTCTTGAATAGTAGATTATACATGAATTATATGAGAATTCCTGTACATTAACAAATTAAATAAGTTAGCATCAACATACAGTGAATACCCCCAAATTCGCCAATCTTAAATTCGCCAATCTTAAATTCGCCATTTTAGATTCCTTTTTTTAAAAAAAATTCTAGTTTTCAATGGAAATTCGCCAATTCTGAAATTCGCCACAATTTTTTAAAATTTTAAATAAAAAATACAAAAATATGGATAAATAATACTTTTTAAAAAAGTCTTGTTCAAGTTTGAAAAAGACATGAATTCCGTCTGAGAAAATTGCATGGGCAGATAAAATTATGTTCTTTCCTAAAAATGCAATAAGAATAATTCAACCATGGACTTGGGAATTATCAAAACATTTAAAGTGCACTTTAATAGGCACCAATTATTTTATCTCACTATAATTTTGGAAACTGACAACGTTTCGGTTTATGATCCTATAAACATTTAAATCTTAAGGACACTGCTTTTTTTATAAAAATGGCTTGGGAAGACGTATGCTCGAAACACTATTGAATAATAACTTCAAAAACTGAAAATAATAGATTTTGATGAACGTCTACAGATAAAAATTTAATTGATGAATTGATAATTAAAACAGATATTTATAATTCTATCAAATTGACAAATTCATTCTATAAATAATTTAGAAAAAAATGCAATTATCGAAGAAAGTAATTTCGATAATGAAGATCCTGAAGAACAATCTGCAGATAAATTTCATCTCACTAGAAAATGAGATTGGTGTAAATTAAAAGAAATTGAGAAGTCACTATCGAAATTGTCGAAAACGAAGATGTGCGTCTATACCATCTTTGCAGATGACATTTGAAGTTTGTAATTGTCAAATTGACTTGAAAATGGTATAGTTACTTCAATTCGAAGATTTGAGGAAAAAAAATCAAAATACAAAGAGACACAAACAGGACTGGAATATACTTTGATAAAAAACATAATTTTTTTGTTAAAATAAAATTAATTTTTTCAATTACGTCAATTTGGCTGTTTTCGAATTATTAACTTTCTACTCACATCCAAAAATTATTGATTATATTCTGAAATTCGCCATTTCTCAAATTCGCCGCGCGCAAAATGACGGAACCAAAAATGGCGAATTTGAGAGTATTCACTGTATTATGAAATTTTAAACTTACTCAATTGTTTATTAGTTGGAACATTTTCAAAATTAATTTTTCAGTTCACTTTGAATATATTCATTGAAATTTTCCAATATTTTTGTTTATAAAATTATGAGTCGCATGTTTATTTCCACAACATTGTACTTTATGAACGTTCGAGATCTCAGAACTTGTAGTCTCTAGTTTTTTAATACAAAAAGCGTAAAGACATTGGGCCATTTTGACTAATAAATCTTGACAATAGCACGTGCAAAAAAACAACCTATTAAAATTTAAGCGCAGTCTCTTCGTAATGGACAGATAGAACGTTGATCTACACTGCAACTAATTAGGATATATTACAGAGCGACAGCATGTCTACATTCCTGTACTTTCACTGTTTAAAACCGACGAAATTAAAACCGACAGCCCTTGGTGATATCTTTCCTATTTTTAACAAATACGGTTTGAAACGGCTCAGAAAATTCTGAACCTGTCGAGTTAAATCCGCGTCTGTGAACTTGTAGGAATAGATTAACGTGGATACCCCAGTTTATTTAGGATAACAAACTCATTTAACGAAGAAATCATTTGGAAACCGTGGAGTGGAGGAACCATGATCTCATAGCAAACGAATTAGGATGATGCACCCGTTATTCCATTTGTGATAAATAGGGGTCACTAAATACCAGAAGGGCTTTATAAGAGGAGAGGAAACTATATTTTAAATTCCTAAACAAGGAAAGGAAAAAATATTTTAAATGAAAATTCCAACTTTAATTAAATATTCATTATTGTGTATTGTTAAATGATGAATTGTCTTAAATCCGTTGCGAAATTGCATGTTCTACAACTAAACTTCAAACTATTAAAACGAAGGAATGGATCGCTACATCTTCTCTAAACAATGTTCCACACACATTCAAGTCGTGCGTCAGAGAAAAAATATTCGATGGCTCTCAGATGGGTCATATTTCAATCATTGCAGTCTGCATTTTATTGTATTGGAAAGACGTATTCCTCCCTCTTCAACAAAACAAAGAAATAGTGAATATAACTACTCTAATTCTTAAATTTCTAAAAACTCAATATTGTTCACATAAATATCACGTGCTGATTGTTACCTTGTAACCCAAGACACACATGAAAACACGTCCAACACTCCTCCTCCACCTCGAATCCATTCTCCAAAACACTCCCCTTCTCGCGTATGGTCGACAGAAGGGAGCCACATGAAGAACAGAATTCCATCTAGAATAAGACAAATGCAATACAGGAGTCCGATCTGAATAAGTAAATAATCTGTCCTGCAGTGTGAAGGCAGTCCCGTGCGCCAACAGAGCATCCCGTTCCATCTCTCCGAACCTGATCCCGCCATGTCGCCGTCTCCCTTTGATGAGCTGTCTCGTCAGAGCGTCGACTGTCCCAGTTGAACGAACCTTGACTAAACTAAAAGTGACGACCTGTATCTTATCCATGACCATATGCCGCAGTCGTTGGTAATACACGAAGTCCTGGAATATCTGTGCCTCCATTTCACAACTAACCCCACTGTACAACTTTTCCCAACCATAGTAGTTAAACACGGATATTACTCTCACAAATATACAACCCTGTTCTAACAGCCTTCCAAAACAGTCCACCGTGTTTTCCCGTCCTGCGTATTTGAACGTGCTCGCCTCCTGGAAAAGACCATTGACAGCCTTGCCCGCAATGAGTTCAACCAGATTCCCCATTGTCATCCTAGACGGAATTCCCTGAGGATTGAAAAGCATATCGGGAACCATGCCCGACTCTGAAAAGGGCATATCCTTCCTCAGGGTTCATAATCAGCAGCCCACCACTCCTTTCTGGGAATGTCTACTCGCAACCTTGTCTCCAACCACGGGAGGCCCTAATCTTAGCAAATGTGTCACCCACCGAGATTTCACAGTGCAGTTGACACCATTTTATTGTTTGATCTCAGTCCTCAATATTCTGACAGGGATATGCCCTCGTCTGTTTCACACGTGCAACTCATTATAAAACATAGACAACGTGCATTGGTGGATATTTCGGGGACTTGGATTGAATTCAGAGAACGGAGTCAAGGAAGCATTCAGACTGAGAACAGAACTGTCATCCAATTCTCCACTCTCGAGAAGATCTTCCTTTAGTGAAATTAAACGATGACAACAAACGGTTTTGGATTTTAACAGAATTTGGAGGTAAACTTGCTCGAATGAACCAACCAACTCCTCCGCCCGACACAACACGTTGAAGACAGGTCGAACAAATCAACAGGAGGAAGTGAATATGTACACTACGGGGAATTGACTGTTCGAGTACAACTCCCTCGATTTGGGCTTCTCAACAAAAACTATTTCTGAGTGTTTGGGAATCTGAATGTCATAAAGAAAACAACTTTATTTTGTGTATTTAACATCCTCAAGTTGTTATTAAAACTATGCACATTGGGACAGTCAATATATCCCACCACTCCCCCATCAAGGAGCACACAATACGCCTCCACACCTCCAGAGGACCGTCAGTAGGATTCACTCTATATGAACACAGAACACGCCCCAAGTTGTGATGATCAGTGTAGTCATTCACAATCTATCAATACACACGCGGCCATACATTAGCCAGAGTAGTCAAATGGTTAACCAACCCACAGGACGGCCCGTCAGGAGTCTGAACACAACAAAGGAAGCCTAAAGTAGGCAAGTGAAACAATCCCAAGTCTCCGGCCTCATCTTCCTGATCTGAGTGGTCTTCATTTCAATGTAGGAATTGATTCTGTCATCAATCACACTCAATCCAAAGGTCTGCTGAATTTCGTGGGCACTGAATACGCTAATGTTCACAGTAGAGAGCAGATAGTTTATGGTCGAGATTGGGTTGGAGGAACGACTGATTGCCGAGTTGAGCAATTTCTTGATGTCTTCATCCCCCGTCTTCTCATACGAATAGACAATTGTCTTTATAATCCCCTGAAGCCACAATTTCAGTCTTTCCTATCAGCTGACTTGAATGTCAGACTTGGAGGACGATCGAAAACATACTTCCAGACAGAATCACTTCTTGGTTGGCAATCGAGTCAGGATTTTCCTCCACACACTCCCCCTTGAGGAGGCCGATGGAAATACAGTTCACCTTCTCAGTGTCCGTTCGGAGATGAACACACACGGATTCCCTCAATATTCTCTCCGTTATTTCCTCGTTCGAATACCAATCGGGAAAACTTCCCTGATCACGAAAAAGCCCTCCCAAATAGTCCCTGATTTGTGCCTTCGTGTACAATTTATCCACGTGTAGTCTCCTCATCATGATTGTGGCACAATTCGCCACGAAAGAACTGTCCTCCACCCATTATCCCTCTGAACAACTGAGCATCCCCCAATTCGTCCAACCCCTACCAACACATCACCTTCACGACTATCATAAAGGGAATCAAATACAGCTTTCTTCCACACATAATCGACAGTGTCGTGCAACAGTTCTTCAGATAGTGCAACGTCATGTGCTGGGAATGTCAGGGAAAGGCAACTGCTGGCATTTCGTTGAGTCCCACACACCGCATGGTGACCCCGTGTAGTGGTCTCCACGTTGTTTCCAGTTCCTCCGTTTGAGAGCCATTGCCTGAAAATAGTATTTCCACAAAACATAGTTTCGGCGAGGGACAGAATTCGAACACACCGCTCAATTCCGTTGATTATAAAATATCCTCCAAAACTCTGATTTTGTACAAAATATGAAAACCTCCGCCTCTTACCCTGCCGAAATGAGCTGCCTGGGCGACAGACCCTGCAAGTGGCACAACGAGAACTGATCAAAATGTAAAAAATGATTAAATCGTGGCCAACTGTCATCTATAAATTGGATTCGACTTTGCAGATCATTCAATGTGACTGCCGCCGTATTACCTCGTCCGACATAATCTACTGAAACTTCGGATATTCGGTCGTTGACTTTGAGGTCACTTCCTGGCATTGTGATTCAAGCATTCTTGAATGTCATTAGTCAATTTTGCCAATCGTTTTCCGTACTTGGCTATGTACTCTACGTCGTATTATATTAGTCCTCGAATTGATCGCTCGGACACAAATCGACTCGATTGGACTGAAAGTATTTCTACGAAGAAATGTTTATTGATGTGATTCGTGTCGTTGATGACAACTTTGAGGCTCATTATTGACATCAGTTATTTTCATGTGGATTTTGACACATTGAACTATTTGATGAAATTTGATTGAGAATCATTTGAAATTTAGAAATTGAATATAAATATTCCGTTCAAAGACATGAATGAGTTATTTATAATATATTAAAATAAAGTTATCTCAGAATTAAATAAATAAAATTTATAAAGTATTGTGGGCCTTGATATACCGGAATGACACTCTTCTGCGTTAGAGTAGCCCAAATGATAGATAAATGTAATCCAACACATCGATATTTGATAGACGAGCCCAAATTTAATGGTCCGGACGAGTATTTCAGACTAGAAATGAGTGACGTGATAATTCTGATAAAATACTCCCGTTTGAGGGATCATGAGTAATTGGGTGGTTAATTGGAAGGAAATGCGAGTGCTCAAAATTGTTAGGAAAAGTGGAATGTTGGAATAAAGTAGTGAAACTATACGAGAATATAATAATAATGACGGTCGAATTTCTGTCCCTCCTGCCTCTCCTGCGGAATGTGTGTAAAGTGAGTTATCACAGTTCTCTGAGGTGGATTCGAGCAAACAAGAGAAATGCCCCCTGCCCCCACTGAAAGTGCCAGTGGTGGGGGAGGAGGGGCTGGTGACTTGGGAGGAGTGTGGGGGCGTGGAGGTGAATGCCATGTTGTTGATGGTTGGGTCAATGCTGAATGAGAATATGAGTGTGTACGATTACGCAAGACGTTACCAGGTATTGGATAATGCACTTAGGCAATAGGAATTGGACAATGTCATTCCTGCTCGTTCTGCTTTGTTCGCCCACTCTGGTGGCCTCCACGCCATTGCCACTCTTTTCGACACTTTCCACACTGCCGCCTTCCATTTTGATTTCCTCATTCAGGCAACCCTCATTTTCGTCAATGTCTGCCCACATTCACTACTAATAGGCCAGCCAGTCCATCCCCCCTTCCTTCCGCCCTCAAGTCTCCGCTATCAACACCTCTGTCCTTCATTTCCTCCGCAATCTCACGGACGGTGACCTCAAAAATGTCCCCAATCTGGCTGCCCACCAACTCCTCGACTGTCTCTCTTCGTGGCTCCAAGTCCACCCCATTTACGACCCGATTGTGTTCAATCTTGTTCGACGGATGCTGGCAGACCATTCCCTCACTGTCAAGCTCGATGCCTTTTCTTTCATCCACGTTCTTTCTTTCTTCATTCCCAGGCAATGATCGCCCATGCCACTTCTCCCGAACAGTCCTTCCTCCTTGCTCACTGGATTCACCAAATTGCTCTCATTCGAATTATATTCAGTCCCGATTCTCATTCTCAAGTTACCATGTCTTTTATTCTCCAGATTGTCGACCAGTCTGAAGTAGTCCTCCAATTTCTCATCCATTTCGGGCAGTTCACCACAACCCATGTCGACATGTTGATCGAGGCACTCAAAGTACTCCAATTTGACTGACTTAGTTCTCCACCTGGAATAAAGAAATATACAACCTTCTTCACAAATTCCACAAAATAATGAGCATTGAGGTGGCCCAACATCTCTACAAGTGTTTGGGGAGTGTCGGCCTATTCACCCTCACTGTATTCATCCCCCTGATGTGCGTAGAGCATAAATCTTATTGCCTCCCTCACCACAATTCTCTGGCAGCACGCCATCCAATCCGACTCCAATGAATCTGATTTTCTGGTGAACAATCCAAATTATTCAAGATTTGTAGTGATCAGAAGAGAAAGCTGAGGGGGAATGTGTCGCAGCCCAAAAAGAGGTGCGATAGTAGTGCTCATGTTATAAGTACGCCGGCGGAGACGAGAACTAGTTGTGTGTGTTTATTAAGTGGAAGGTTGGAGTGATGTCTGCTTGTCTGATGAGGAGGAGAATGGGCTCACTCAGCCAGTCCAGTCAGATGTGATTATGTCCTCCAATAACTTTAGAGTATGCCTGGAGGGGATTGTCCCGACTCGCCCGAGAAAGGACGTTTGAACATATCCAAAATTGGTACTCTCTCCTCCTCATTACTCAGATCGACACTTTGATAAGTTGCACTTGTCTTTTCTACCTTCCAACAATATTTTATGGAAAATAGTATTAGATGTAGTATATGTCTATTACGTAATACAGCCCTCGACTACCCCCGATCTATTTCAAGTCTCCCTCGACCACTTGGTGGAGTTACTATCACAATCCCCCAACACAATACTCCGACTTTATTACATTCGGGAATGTGTCCAGATATTTCCTTTCCACAGTCGGTTACTTTTCGTGTTTTATTAATTTAGATGCAAGTCTGTCGCCATTCAGGCCATTCCTCGACTTGTCCAGTCCTTTTCTCTCCCCTTCCGCAAATACGCCATCGAGTTTGCCCGTGTTGTCCAAAATAGGTGGATTGAGAATGACCTCGACTTCACGCAATGCTTCCTCGGGGACTTATTGGAAATGGTCAGTGATTTTGGGGGGAATTCCTCTGAATTGATTACAACGCACTTTAAATTTATCAGCGATTTGTTCTCCTGTTTGGATGTTCGGAGTGCTGGTAGATGTGATGCCTCAATTTAGGTCTCACTAATCTTATCAAAATCACGTGGGAAATAGTTCGCATAAATAAAAATGCATTTAATGTTTTCTTGGACTGGATACATGCCCAGATGATCTCTGCGTCCTCTCTGTTTGACAACGAGACCCTTGACTTCTTTAGAGACAATGTTGATTTGCTAACTTATTAAAGCTTTCGTGTCTTGGAATTGAGGAAATGACTCAGCCCGCACTAAGTCTGATCAATTTGTTATGTCAACGCATTTTGATCTCGACGGTGCCTCCAGAAGTGACTTGTTTGGTGTATTTTGGTTAGTTTGACAAGATTGTGTATGCTTTGTGGAATGTCGCCCTTTACTCTGTGAATAATCATGATTGGTTGCAGGCGAATGCTATTCTGAGTGATATTTACCTGAGCTGTTGATTTGCTTATTCCATTATAGACGGCCGTGGTTCACTCGAGTGGGAGGAGGTCTTCGTGACGAGGATAATGGACGCTCTCAATGAGTTCGAATTTGTGAGTGTCCATTCACCCTTAAATGAGTAGGCCAATTCACCAGTCTGCAACTGCAATTTTAATTTGGAGAAATTTGACAAAGTTGGGCGGCTAGTCGCATTGCTCGATGAACATTTGAACCTGTTTAAGAGAAGATACGCCTACCAGTTGAAATTGATCGACTTGAAGGAGGAAATTGACTATAAAAGTCATTGGATGCCTGCCGTCTCCGTCAAGAGTCCTACAATCAGGCTGAGATTGCAATATGATAATCACTACGCCAGGGTTCCCCTCCCCAAATGAGAATAGGCCACGGTTATGATTCCAGTCACGGCCACGGTGGGGGAATTGAGAGCAGATATAATTAATTTGTGCAATTCATATGAGCACTCAATGTCCTCGTCCAGAATTGGTTGTGTTGTCCTCAATTAGATTTAAGCGTCCGTTGCAAGAACTGTCAGAACAATTTTGTCTAATAGATTATTTGTTTTGAACATAAAAGGGTGTCAAATCCCTTTCTCTGATGACGACAAGACAATCAAGGATCTCGGTCTACTCCATGATGAGGTTGCGCTTGATTCTGACTTTAGATAATCACTATTTCCCCATTTATTGGGAGTTTTGACTGGGAATCCCTCTCAATGGACAAAGTTCCCACTTCCTGTCTGCCGGAAATCCCGAAGGATAAGAATCCATTAGCCTTGATAACTTCGGGGGATCGAATCGACCAATTAATCGACTTGATCGCCATTATTTCCAAATTTGCCAAATCAGTTGCGAATTAGATTAATTAATTAAGACGGAGTGTAATTGTCACAAACAGGCCTATGTCTTATCCCGGAAAATGTGGATGTTTTGTGTGTCCTTGCCCACTGCTGAGTCGACAAGGATGTTTGTTAAAGAAATGAATGATCTAAAATATCACTGCATTGCCCATTGGAAAGAAATACTGAACCCAAATCACCTCCTCAGAATGATTTATTTACTGCAGGCTATTCCAATTGACAATCAACGACAAGCAAGTGTAGTAAGAAACGGAATAATAAAGACGGGGTCTTTCTCAACTCTGTTAATGGGCTTATTGAGTTGTATTGAACTACGACCATCGATGGACCAATTTGATAATGTTGGGACATTTGCCTGAGTTTTAGTGGTCACTTGAGGTTCTGTCTTACTTGTTGCCAGTCGTGGAGATTTTGATTTCAGCCATGTTTGTGTCGAATAAAGAACCAAGCCAAGACAGTGAGGAGAACATTGTTTTATTTACTCATCTTGAACTGGCGGTTCTTTATTTGGAAATGATATAATAGAGTCTAATCGATGATCACGACAGGGAACAGTTCATTCAGAGAATGGCCGAAATTGTCTATTATCTTTTGAAAAAGAAGTACATCGATGTGGATTATCACTAGGACTGATGAGTGGGAACACTGTGCTTCCGTCTCTTCCCTGGCCCTAAAAATGATGGTAATGGTACTCACTTCAGGTGAACGGTATCATCCAGTCGTCACTATTTTCCCCAATGATCCTTCATTTGAGCGATTTGTACAAGTTTTGGTGAAGGTTGAGGGTTGGGTGAATTGGTAGAATTACGACAGCGTCGACTGGGCGTTTTATTTATATTATTTGGCGTTGGAGGATGCAAGGAAAAAGAATAACTGTTGGCTGACTGCTATTTTCGACAGTTTGGTCAATTCATGGGAAATTGTTTTGGAAGACCGGCCGGAAATTGTATAACTTATTATTATTGAACACAGTTGTATACTATCGAGAATACTGACATGTCTTCCGCGGAGAGATGCACAAGCTCCTGTACAAGCTATTTTTTCTTTTTTGACAAACTTATTCCGGAATTGAAGGCATCATTCACTATATTTATTATAGGCTATGGATGTATTACTGGAATATTCGGATCTTTCTTTTAAAGTGGTTAATACACTCATGGAGATGGACTTTACGGCTTCAGTCTATGCTGAAGAAGATCCCCGACTTGCCCATCTTCTCGGTTTGGCTTGCAAATTAATTAAACATCTCCATTTTGAAGATTGATTCAGCTCGAAGGTCTTTTTTAAATACGAAAAATAGGAATTTATTTCAAGACTAATGGAACTGGTCTTTACTTTTCCCACAAAAGACGTCAAAAATGTTCCAAAATGCAGAAGTAGGTCAAGTCGTCTGCTTGCCTTCACTCTCCTGGCTTGGCAGATTCCTAAGAGTGGCGATTTCTTTGCAACAGTGTGTGATAAACTCAGGTCAATTCATAATGATCCAGGTTACGTGTTAGCTCTCACTGCTTAGCATGTCCTTCGACACTTTGGGGGATATGTTCTGACCAACAGCAAAGGAGAGTAGTCCCATATTCGGGAATTGATAATTCTGGGTCGACGTGTTATCTGGCCTCGACGTTGCAGCATTTGTTTATGATTCCCGCCATCAGAAATGCTATTTATGCGGCGTCCGTTGCGCCAGTAAATAAATATTATGCTTTGTTCCGAGATTTGCAGAGGACGTTTGTAATTTTAGAGGTCAGTTTTATTGGAAATTTGGCAGGAGAGTTGGAGAAAGTCTTGTAATATTGTCAATTTATGTAAGGCTTATATATACGAGAATATGCCCCTGAATGTGTACGACCCGAAGGATATGACTGAGATATTCAACGACCTCCTGACAAAAATGGAATGCATGTGCCCATCTCTGGTACGTCGATATTAACTAAATTAGAACGAATGTGTCAAGAAAATGTTTTGCGGGACCATTTCCAATTCGATCGTATCGCTGGTTGTGTCGAGTACTCTATTTGCTTAGGACTGTCCTCACGTGAGTATTCGGCATGAAGAGTTTTATAACATTGAATGTCAGGTCATGGATGTCGAAAACTTATATGTATAATAATCTACTACAATTAGCAATCACTGGACAAGTTTACTCAAGTAGACATGTTGGAGGGCGCTAATATGTACACGTGTGATCCGTGTGATAAAAAAGTACGAGCTCAGAAGAGAGCCTGTTTCCAACGACTGCCAAACATTTTGTGTATAAACACGATGCGATATGCATTCGACGTGACGAATATGAGTCGAAAAAAGATTAACAGTCATTTCTCCTTCCCCCTCATTCTGGACATGTCCAAATACATGCAATCAAATCTTTTAGAGGGTTGGGCTTTCTGTTTATTTGTCAGATCAGATAGGGACGTGTGAAGACATTCAATTTGAATTGATAGGGGTTACTGTTCATTCTGGGAATTCGGAAGCGGGCCACTACTACTGCTTTATCAAAGAATTGACTCACCCCTTTCAGTGGTATTCATTCAACGACTCAACAGTGACCATTTTCAACCCTAATGACATTCCTAATGAGTGTTATGGGGGAATGGGAGGCTCCGCTATTAAAGTTGGCTTAATCCTCCACTCTTAGGGCAACAACGCTTATATGCTTTTCTATAAGAAAGTCGGTCAATCCGTTGATGCTCTTGTTCTAACGGATCCTCCAACAGAAAATAGACAATATTCTGATTTGGTGGAGGTTGAACTTTTCATACCTTTCTAGTTCGTTTGGAATGATAATAAAGTGCTGGATAGAGAAGTATTGTTATTCGAACACGATTACTTTCTGTCAGTTCATTTATTTAAATCTGCTAGTTTTGTTGAGAAAATTTGTTTTTCTCCTCCATTGCAGAATCAAACAAACTACTCCTCCTGTGTCAGCCCAGTCTTTGTTTCATTTCTTTTTGACATTTTGACACATTCGACTGCTGAACATTATTTGCTTCATTTTTGTCTAAAAGTGCAAAATGCATATTCTACCAATCCACGTATAGCCGAGGTGGGGTTGTTTGCAGATTTTTAGTCGTTTTTCGATTATTTTGTATCTGTTCCGAGGTGGATCGCCAGACATTCGGTCTATTGCAATGTTGGACATATTCGACAAGTTGATTTCTCTTTTCACCCTCTAGACATTTGTTGAATTTATATCGAATATTATTTTATTTCTTATTCCAAGACAACGCTCACAGTTTTACAATCAGAGGTTGCCTTCTTTATACTAATTCCAGTAATGAACTTAATCAGGAAAATGGACTTGTCAAGTTTTTTATTATTACAGTTCTCTTGCTTGTTTATGTGCTGTAGATTGATCTGATTGATATGACAAGTCCCAATTTATCCAATTTGATATGTCTTGTGTACAGAATTGCACATGAGGATGGCTTAACCCTTTTGTTCCTCAGATTAGACTTGATGCCAGCTCTAATAAAATATTATTCATTTTATCACGCAGCGTTGGAGGAAAGGATTGTATGTCTCCCATTTTATCACGACAGAGTCAAGTCACCGAGGAAGTTGTTGCCTGTGTGAACGAAACTCTGACTATTATGATTAAATTAATATTCATGACATTCAAAGACAACGCGGAATGTATAACTACTCAGGCTGTCCAGCGCTTGGCATCCGATTTGAATGTATTGGGCTTTCTGACTTGTCTACTTAGGAGAGTACTTTTTTGTCAACCCTGATCAAGACGGGACAGAACCTGGAGATCGTGGCGGATATTTTTGTTTTGCTGGTCAAAAAGCTTCCCGCCGTTTGGGATTTGACTAAGAATATGTTGGACGGATTTGTGAAGGGACTCCGATCGTATATTTTCGATGTGTTTTCTTTCATTACTTATCTATCGGGTTAATTGGTTATAATTAGTCTAGAATTTGATAAAAATATGGTGGATGAAGTTGTCATTCCCAATCTACTTGACTGTCTCAGGGCTAACCCAATTCAGGTGATTAAGTGGATCAATATTCACGGGAACAAATTTGTCAGTTTGACGGATTTTGTAGTGAAGAATAGTGGTTTTGTGATTGAACATTGTCTTTCCCACGAGAATATTACTGTTGTGCAATGTATTGGTTGTGTTTCTGATTGAGTAGTGACTGCGAGGTGTCTGGTTACTCTCGTGGGGTGTCCCGAGTTCATATCGCAGTTCAATTACGAAGAAATGTGTTCGTATTCGACTGCCCTTCCTCAGGAATGTATTTTGTCACTGCATACAATTTTGACAAATCTTGTCCAATACATGCAATTCGTGAAAAACATATCGAGTAGTACGAATGTCTAATTTGTAGAAACCAATTACGAGTTTTTGTTTTATTACTTTAATCTGCTCACCTATTTCTCAGTGACGAGAGTAGAGAAGGAAATGGTATGGATTATATTCAATATGTAGTCCACGGAATATACAACTATATTATATGATTTATTATATCCTGATATATTCCACTCTGAAATGCCCTGTGACTACTCCAAATGTGCAATCGTGGTGTATTGGGTGCATATTTGCACTGATTGTCCGACTAATGTCATTCGTGCTCTCCAGTGTCCTTTGCTCTGCACCACTATTGACCAATGCAACATTCTGTCCACTCTTCGTGATTATTCGTAGAATTAACGAGGATGACTCGAATCAAGTCGAGTTTAATTTGTTTTTTATTCACCGCTATTGTCGACTATTGTTGCTTTTTGCCGAGAAATCTGAGACTGTGGCTGTGTTGTTGGCTCAATCAATGGCAGTTCGGTTACTTTACCAGATAATTGTCCCTCTCATGTCATATCCTGAGGTTTGATGAATTGATCTGATCCAGGCCATTGACGAACTATGTTATCTCGTGATTCTACTAACTGTTGACTATCCTCAACAATGCACTGACAGTTGCCAATTTAATGAATTTATAATTTACATGACCACCACCATCCTGCCTATATATGCCTCAAAGCAAGTGTGGGCTATGTTTATAAGGTGTCCTCGGTTGTGCAGAATAATAGATTTTCCGATATTCTCTTCACTACGAACGCGAATCTCAAGTTGTTTTTGAATAATGGAGGCCTAATGAAGATTTTTAAGGTTTGTCTCAGATTTTTCATCTTCAGATGTTTAGTGACGCCAGGGACGTGTACTTTCACTCTAAATCCGGCGAGGCTGAGGGGTTGCTAAAGATAATTTCTCTGTTTTCTGATTCACTTGTTGTAATCAAGGAAATGGTAGACTTTTGCGGTTTGTTCCACATTTTGATATTTACAGATGAGGATTATATGGATATTTTGTTTCGCGGGGATCAGAATTTAGTCGCAATGTGCGTTAACCTACTCAGTGGGTATACTTCTGCCACAATCCGATCATCCACACTCGGTATTGCATTTTTTACATTCTAGAAATGTTGCAGCATGTTGTTGATTTGTACCAAATTGAATTTGTTGATTATCTCGCTAAGTTACTTCTGGATCTCCACAACCGGCGTGATGAATTTTTACTTTATTCCGGTCCTGAGCCAAAGAAGAGGACAAACTTGCCAGTTCCGACGTTTGGGATGATATTTAGTCGATCTACCGACGAATTTGTTAGTTTATCTTGTTGGTCTATTACAGAATAATCACCCCGAGGATATGTGCAAATTCTTTTATTACCCATACTATGACTTTGTGTTGAGGCTGCTGACAGATTTCTCTGCCCAAAGCACAGTCGTTAAGCTTGGTCTGATAATTAGTTTGGCTAATTGTTAGCTGTTTGTGTGTCATTGGAAAGTATAGGAGTCCATTATTTCCCATTCGCGACATTTTGGAGTAGCCTGGTCAGTAAACAACCAGAATTGGTAGGTTTACTTGTTAATTCATAAGATTGAGTCCGTTTCTTTCTACAACTACCTGATTGCTGTACTCAATCCCGATAATATGTGTTTACTGAACAAGGAGTTTTGCACTTTTTGCAAGGAGAATGTCGAATTGGTGTATTTCTTTTGATTAGTATAGTTGTTGGATGCTCCAATGCCGTCTTTACTGCCTCAGTTCTTTGAACACTTGGGAGGATTGTTGTGCAGCGTCGTTATTTCTCTCCAAAGTGATGACTTCCGGTTGTTTGTGTTGGAAAAATTGGAAGCCGTATGAAGTGACTGGTTAATGTCTTAGATTTTGACTGCTTTTGATATTCTTTTCTCCATTGTTGATAAGAGGTCGTTTTGGGATGTTTTTTTGGAGAGCCAATTGGCACAGAATGTATTTGAAAATATTAAAATGTGTTTGGGTCTTGTGACAGATCAGAATCAAGCCGGTCGTCCAAGTATTATTCTCTTTAAGTTCAGACGTTCATTGGAAAACATGTTTATCTCGGGGATATTTCGAAAAAGAGTATTTGTGATTGTCTTGAAAAATGTTCTCGCTTACTGCAGAATCATTTTCTATTTTGATTTTGTAAAATTATGATTTTTCTTATATCTTGACAACTTTATTTGCTTATTCCAGTAAGATTTTAAATAGGTTTTATTTAAACTTATAAATTCGCCCTGGAATTCGTTATGTGTTCATTTGAGTACAATTCCTTTATGTTTTGGTTGATACGATTAAAATAATTTTTCCCAATTATTTTTTAAATAATTTGTCACTTAAAATATATTCACTTTAAAAAGTTAAAAATGAATCGATTAATTAAAAACTTCAAATTCGAAAAAAATATAACGAATCATTTCTTAACAAGTAAAGACTACAGATTAAAATTTTTAAATTAAAATTGTTAAATGAAGATCTTTATGGTTTTAAACAAACAAAACGTTAATTTTTTTGTTAATATTAAAAAACCCCTTCATCTGGGTCCCCAAAAACAGGGAAGACTGTACTGCTTTCTAGTAATTTTTTAAAGAATACTGTTAATATTTATCCAGGATAACTACTTCTTCCAGTTCCAATTTTGTTTCAATTAACCTCATTTCTTAAACACCACCAAAAACAAAGTGTTCAAACACGATCAGTGTTACGAAATGGCCTTGCAAAATATTCAATCTAAAAATTTCAATTTCAACTAAAGGATTTTATATCTTCAAGTAATTAGTACAGCTTCAATTTGAATCTAAAATAGTGATTTAAAATGCCATTTCGTCATTTAATAGCCGATTAAGCAAAAACAAGTCATTTCCTGTACTTTAACAATCTTTATTGTAAGATTTAAGAATTCTGAGGTTTTTTGGTCTTTTTTTTGATATTTGTGGATAGCCAGGAAAAAAATTGTTTTAGTATTTTCTCGCCAATTTGGATGTTAAAAGACATACCAAAAATTAAGATTCATTTTTTCAAAATCATCCAATTAACAGAAATTGTCTGTTCATCGATTCATAAATCACAAATTAACTTATATTAATATTAAATAAAGAGGAAAATCTATTTTAATTTAGTTGTTTTAATCTGACTATTAGGAAGAGATCTTCTTGAAGTTGGTTTAGGGGGTTGATACTACATAATCAATATAAAATAATATACCTGTGTTCTCTGAGCCAGCCCAATTGATGCCCTTTTTTCTTTTACAGTTTGATTTATGGGTAATCGCATTTTTTGTTCTTTACAAAATGAAATATGCCTTTCTGCAGCTTTTTTATTGAAATTTCGATTACAATATTGACAATTTACATAATCTAAAATAATTTCAAACAATATAATTTACCAGAAGGGACGGGAGAGGGTTTGTATGTAGGCAAGGGAATTCCTTTATTAGAGGCATCTGTATATTGTCTTGCAGATCTTATAGCTGAAATAAACGAATTATGGGCTTCTCGCCAATTTGATTTTGGAGGCTGAAATGTCTGAAATTTTTAATTATTTAATAAAATTAAAACTCTTGTTTTTCCAAATGGAAGTGTTTTAACAGCATTTGAAGTTTTAAAATCAGTATTTGCAAGTCTTTGTTTGCTTGAATCAAAAATTTTTCGTTTTTTAGTATTTTTTGCACAAATTGATTGATGTCTGTTCTAAAAATATTTTTTTAGTTTGTTTAACAAGTGAAGAGCTCATGAAAGTTCTACCACAAGACATGCAAGGTTTAAAGTCTTCTTCGAATTCATTCACATTTCGCATGTTTGTGTATCCTTGACAAAATTTTTGATGAGTTTATTTTTAAAAAATTATAATCTAATTTCTATTTTATTAATTTAGTTATTATTATTCAGTTTTTTAATCAACCTAAGAAAAAAAAAAAAAAAAAAAAAAAAAAAAAAAAAAAAAAAAAAAAAAAAAAAACATTTTAAAATTTTCTGAACAATATTCATTTTTATGGCCTATTCTCTATTTCGTGTTTTTTACTCCTTCACTTCGGGGCTGTGCTATCCTGAGGTAGACCTAGGTGTTCTCTTTATCCATGAATGTGATGTCCAATTGGGTATGCTCAGTTACTTCAGTCCAATCTCTGTGCTTAAATTCTGCCATCATGTTTTTCAAGGCCTTTCTCAGGACAACAAACTGGATAAAGATTCTCACCGAGAAATCAATCTCTATCAAATCTATGTAATATTTGTAATAACATGAAACAATTCCGTCCAAGATTAGAACGAGGGGAACTATCTTAACATTCACTTCTTGGATCAGATAGAGCTCAGTAGCCAGGTGATTGTATTAGTTTCAGTCATGCACCATGCATAGCATTTCTTTGCTGACCGAGAAGTTCAGCATATTTTAGCCATTATGAGGACTCGATGACCTCACTTTAAGTTTACTCAAGCATTTGAATAGAGTGGGATGATTTCTTGATGATGCATGTAGAAAAAAAATTTGCATCTCCTTAATCAGTTTAGGTTTTACCTCACAAGGGGTTTAAAATAATGATTAAAGACTAATTTATAATATGTGTGGGCAATTTGTTCAAAGAACTGAGTTTTCACAGTTTTTTACGAATTATACTAACTTGAGTTATTTATACTGCAATAATTAGCCATTTTTTGAAAAAGTCAATTTATTAAGGGAAAAAAAGTCATTTCGATTATTCCATCTATTACAAATAATTCGCTGACCCCTGTTGATGAAAAAAAGCCCTACAGCATGATACTTCCACCCCGTGCTTCATGGTGGGTATGGTGCATTTTTGGTTATACGCTTGATTGGATTTACGCCAAATTGAAAGCGTGTAGTTTAGTCAAAATGTTGTATTTTTGATTCATCCGACCATAAAATATTGTTTATGAATTCAATTTTTTAATTTAAAGGATATTTGGCATATTTAATTCGCGCAAAAAATGTATTTTTTTAATAACGGAACACGACGGGCCTTAGTTTATTAATACCTTCATTGGGTAGTGTAGAAGTAATTGTACGAAGGGATACCAATGTTCCTGTATTATTTAAATTATCAGCCAATTCTTTTTGAGTAATTCTTGGTTTTGTACCGAATATTCTTTTCATTAATGAGCAAGAACGTTGAGTTATTTTCTTTGGAGCACCTGATCTTGGTCGATTAATGACAGTTCCGTATTGTTTCCATCGGGTAATAATATTCCAAACAGTACTTTGGGGTAATATCTGCAAATTGGAAATCTCTCTACAACTTTTACCTCTTTTACTCCAACTTTCAATCGATTACAAGATTTATTTTTAATAAATGATAAACAAGACATCGCAGTTTCGCATAAGTATGTTGTTGGATAAGATAAAATAACTTTTGTTTGAAGGCATAATCTGCGAACATATTGGCGAGTTCTATATTATTTATTTTTTGCAAAAAAGTAGTGACTGCACCAATTAGTTCGGCAACCAGTTTAAGCACCCTTCCTCTTGACAACCACCGAACTTCATTGTGGAAAATTAGTACTGAATGTTCTGTTCCCATTTCTTCGCATAATAATTTAAAAAGGCTATGATTAGTCGCCCTCGCACGAATCAAATTAACTGACTTTACGGTCAATCAAGAACAATTTTCTATTCTTGAGGCATCGTCTTTACAGCAAGAGCATAATTATGTATTGCACAATGGTTTGCGATAATATGAGGTGCGACATCCTTAATCAGTGCAATAAAACCAGATCGATGTCCGAGCATGGCAGATTAGTCCACGGTGCATATCGACCCAACTTTAGTCCAGGGAATATTATTGGAAACAAGGAAAAACGAAAAGAAATGCTATCAAAATATATTAAATTATTAAAATCATCTTAATCATAACAAATTGAAAAATGTTCCGCGTACCCCCTAGGGACATGTACCCCCTGTTAAGAAACCCTGGTCTAAAGAATGTCCTTTTTCGGCTGAATGATAATTTTAATAACGAGCGAAAAATGAAAGTGTATTTATTTATACTAATCAGAATCTATTAATCAATTTTATTAAAATTACAGCTAATCAAACATTTCAAAAAAAGCTAACAAAAGATAAAATGGATGCTCACGAGTCCGCTTGGCTGAGGCAGCGATTATTTTTAAATTTTCTATACAAAAAGATTGTTTTTAATAACACCATACCCGGTTAGTTGCAACAAAATTTTATGGTAAGTGCATTGATAGATCTAAACTTTTTACTGTTTTAAGAAACATATACATGAATAATTATTTCGTATTTTTCCGCACATTCTTTCAAAGTGATCTGAGGATCAGTTTCAATTCAGCATATAATTCATTTATAATTATTTGATTTTTTGAATGTATTTTATCTCCTTTGGATATCTTTCATAATCTTTATTTTAAATCCAATTATAAGCTGTTCTCAAACTCACTCTAAAAAGAACATAGAAACTTCCAATCACCAAAACGTTCATGTGTTTCAATTATTTTTTTGTTTAAGCACCATATTACCAATATCTTGTTTCTTCAGTCATCTAAAACAATTTTTGATGTATTTAGACGAAAAATTTTTTATATGCAAAATTGATTTTCGTAATTGGCAAATTAGAAGTTGTACTTGAAAATTGATTTTTGCGGTTGCAATTTAAAGTTTGCATTTGAAAATTCGATTTTTTGCGGTTGCAATTGGAAATTCGTAATTGCCAAACTTAAAAAATGGTATAGTTATTTGGATAAAAATTACAAAAGAAACAATTTATATGCATCCATTAATGATGCGACTTAATCCAAATAATGAATTTATGTGATTTTTAGATTTACTGTTGAAGAGGGTCATCATCATATCCTGAATATTTTGAAATGCACGAGTTGTCTGCAAACTAAGGGTTCTGATTATTAAGTCTGACTAAAATTTATTTTGATTTTAATTTTTTTTAAAACTGTCTGTCACAGCAATATATTTTTTTTCGAATATTGAAATATTATTTAGACTTGATAATCAAAGAATCTGTTATTTAGTACTAGCTCGGCAGCTCGCTTCGCTCACCGCGACATAGCTCCTGCGGAGGGCCTGTTTCATCAAAACAACTATAAGTTTATGTAGATGTATAAAACTACCTGGTTTAATGTAACCCTATTCTATCGCCTGTTGATAAACGATGTTTGTCGTCCGTCCTTCCTTGGCATATATGAATAAATTTTCTCTTCTGCCTACCCTCGAGCATCCCACATACAGCTGTCCAAGTGAAAAGCACTCACTCTCTAAAAATAACCCAACTACCTTTAATGACTGTCCCTGGGCCTTGTTTATTGTCATTGCAAAACTCATCCTCAAAGGAAATTGCAGCCTTTTAAATCTAAATGGTAATTCATCATAAATTATCGGAATCGTGGAATATAAACATCCTCACCTCTATACTTACCTGTTAATATCGTCGCCTCTATTACGTTAGCCATCAAATTTGATAACTAACCTCGTTCCGTTGCATAATTTCGTAATAAAACCACTGGAACGCCTATCTTTAACTTTAAAAGATGATTCGGCATTCCAGAGGGATCTAAGGAGTTTAAAAATTCAATCCGGTTGAATTTTTAGAAAATAACAAAAAAATAAAAAAAACAAATAAAAATAAATAATTTAAAAACAAAAAAATAAAAAAAAACAAAAAAAACTTTAAAAATTTGTGAAAATAGTATAAACAAAAAAAATCTCTGCCGCCACGGCAACAACCTGTCTATTTTTTTTAACAGCAATTAAGATAATGCTTAAAAGCCTTTATAGTCCGGAGATTTAGCTTAGTGACCTTGATTAGACAAACCACTGGCGGAAATGGGGCAGGCAGAAATGCGGCAAGAGAAGATGCGGCAGGCAGAGATGCGGCAGGCAAAAAAGCGACACACAAAAAAGATTTAATTAATTACCTTATTAAGCTGACCGTTTTTTCTTCAGTTTCGTTTTTCCTCCTTGGTTATATTTAAAAAATTATTTTGTATAATAAAAAATATTTGGAAAAAGAGGCATACAGAAAATAAATTCTAGCTTACGAAAAACTTAACTAAATAGTTAATATTTTTACGCAAATTCTTCTGATGGCGCTGTCAAGGGTTGTAAATTGTGTTAATGATTGTGCTAATGTGGTTTCAACTATCAAAGTGTTTTTCAAAATCTGTTAATTGCACACTCTATTCAAGGTCGTGCGTCAATTGGTGGTAAATTGTGTTAATGATTGTGCTAATGTGGTTTCAACTATCAAAGTGGTTTTTCAAAATCTGTTAATTGCACACTCTATTTCAAAGTCGTGCAATCTGTAATTGCACATTCTGTAAAAGTCAATATGATAATAGCTTTAATTTTGATTCATGTCGATAATGATATATGCATTTAATTTTAAAGAGAAAAACATAGGATGAATTGATTTCTTTCTCGCGAATAATTAGGAGTTCATCAGTGTTAATATTCTCGCTGTCGTTTTCATCAAGGATATTCTTAATACGTGAGATTTTTGCCTCGAAGGTTTTAATGGACATCATCATGAATGTCGAGGACATTAAAGTTGTTCATTTTAATCAAATGCAGAAATAATTTTTTGATTTTTTGGCGGAGGTTTCAAAGACCTCATCATGTAAGTCGAGGACATCGTAGTTGTTCATTTTAACCAAAATGCAGAAAATTTTTTTTAATTTTTTTTGGATGAAGGTTTTAAGGACCCCATCATGTAAGTCGAGGACTTCGTAGTTGTTCATTTTAACCAAACTGCAGAAAATTTTTAATTTTGGAGGAAGGTTTTAAGGACCCCATCATGTAAGTCGAGGACTTCGTAGTTGTTCATTTTAACCAAACTGCAGAAAATTTTTTTAATTTTTTTTGGAGGAAGGTTTTAAGGACCCCATCATGTAAGTCGAGGACTTCGTAGTTGTCATTTTAACCAAACTGCAGAAAATTTTTTTAATTTTTTTGGGGGAAGGTTTTAAGGACCTCATCAGTAAGTCGAGGACATCGTAGTTGTTAATTTTACCCAAAAGCAGAAAATTTTTTTAAATTTTTTGGGGGGGAAGGTTGTTAAGGGCCTCATCATGTAAGTCGAGGACATGTAGTTGTTCATTTTAACCAAAATGCAGAAAATTTTTTTTAATTTTTTTGGGGGGGGGGAAGGTTTTAAGGACCTCATCATGTAAGTCGAGGACATTAACGTTGTTCATTTTAATCAAATGCAGAAATAATATTTTGATTTTTTGCGGGAAGGTTTTAAGGACTCATCATGTAAGTCGAGGACATCGTGGTTGTTCATTTTAACCAAAATGCAGAAAATTTTTTTAATTTTTTTGGGGGGGAAGGTTTTAAGGACCTCATCATGTAAGTCGAGGACATCGTAGGGTGGAAGATTCTTGAAGGAGTTCATGATTTTAAGCTTGTTCCCCATTATTGGCTAATTATAAGGGGGAAAGATTTTGACAATCGATTAATTGCAATAATAATCAATGAAAAGATAGAATTATGTTTATGGTGGATATGTAGCCTGGCGGATTGCCCAAACTGTTTCCCCGGATAATGGCAATTGAGAGCCGTTGCATTAGCCAGTTCGCCTCCCGAGGATCATGGTGCGCATTGAGATTTTGGCTCCGAGCTTGCGAAGGAACTTTTCAGTTTTTGGACTGAGAGCACCCGACGTCTCAGCCGCGATCGGCACCACGAGAAAAACTTCTCCGAGAGGGCAGAATATTTTAAAAGCTTAAATCTTCAGCCTTCTTAGCTGCAGATTTGGCCTCCAGGGCACACGAAGTTAAGTGAGAAGAGAAAGCAGAAAAGGTGTCGCAGCAGCAGGTTGCGTCCCAAACGAGGCCTTTTCCGCCTTCGAAGGGGAAAAGGGTCATCCCGTCAGGACGTTTCCCGTCGCCGCGGTCGAGGCCCGGTGGCTCGAGGACCGAAGGAAATCCCGCCGAGTCGAGGGCCCTCCGTATGATGTCGTTCATTGCAGAGTGCCTCGGAAACGTCCGGCACTCCTCTTGCACGATAAAGGGTGCAGACCGAAAGGGTCAACAGTGCAGCCACAGCGGCACGTGTGCGGGACACATTGCCTTAGTCCGAGTCGCAGAGAGACTCCGATCCTTCCGCTTCATCGTCAAGGAGAGTGCCAGATGGGGCGTTCGGGAATGCACAAAGCCAAGCTCCGCTAGCGGGGGATGCCGCCGACAGAAGGCAAGCGCGGCGGTGCTGGTTGGACGACTCGAGCAGCAGATTGAAAGCTTGCTTGCATCTAATTCGATCCCAGCTCGTTGAGACATTCGATCTTCCGGAAAGTCAAGGCCTTGTTTTCTCCAGACTTTGCTGAAATGAGCAACATTTGTGTCCAAGGAAAATCAGAAAAGGAGCGTTTTGACAATTTATCTGTACTTTGCCAATTTGAAGTTGGTGTGCACACACAGACAGACAACACACACCATACCATTTTATTATTAAGATTTAATTAGCAGCAGAGGATAAGATGAAATAGCAATTCCCACGCAAGATGGTTATTGATATGCGTTGGAAAAGCCATGTCCGTTCCCGATGATTATTTCTCTTCTGCTTGCCAATCCCCCAGTTTAATAAGGAATTTTTTAGTTCTGGGACCGAGGACTGCCGATGTCTCCACTGAGATCAAGGCAAAGATATGCGGTGAGATACACTGTATTAATCTGCGTGCAATTTCGAAATGATAGATTAATTATCAAACATTGTTCGAAATCATAATACGGTTTATTACAATCATCGTTGATTATTAATTGTGACTCCTTCTAGACTTACGTAACCTGATTATTATAAAAGGAGATTGATTTGCCGTTAGATAAAATGCTTGGTTATTTAGCGATTGTAAGCTCCCTGGTTTTTCTTGTGAATTCACAAGGTGGAATTTAGCTCACTATTCATGCATAGAATGCAACAAGACAAAAAAAATCACGTTGGATTCGGGCGAAGAGCGAATTTCCTTCATAAAATATCCGTGTGGCGCCAAACTTGTTAAAAGTTTTTTCATCACAAAAATTTTCATAGCAAAAATAACTCACGATTGCGAAAATGAGTTGGAGTGTGGACAACGGGAAGTATTCATCGGTGGACTCGCAATAAAAATAAACCTTTTCAACAACTCTTATAGTTTAGAAATGTTTTTCTTTACAAAAATAGTTTGTGAAGTCGTGGAAGAAGTTATTTTGATCACCAATTTGAACATCAATCAATTTGAACATTGTTCTGTCGTAATCGGAAGCATTTTCATAATGCCACACGAGTACTTGATGGCAAATCCCTATAATTAGAAAAATTCCAAATGAGAACTTTAAATATCTAAGTTCGGTTCAGGCGCTGACAGGATTTGTCATGATCTCCGTTCCTGCTAAATTAAAAAATCTTAATTTTCTCAAAAATTTGGAGTATGTTGGCGGAGACAGACTGTATTTGCATTGACTAAGATATTTTAGGTTCGGACCCGATTCAGTTATTTTTCGGAAATTATTTTTTTTTAAAGACAAACTTATTGTTAATAAACGAAAAGAGTTAAAATGCGCAGCGAATCGACTGGCAATTCCGCGCATGATGGCCATGAGATCCTTTGAAAGAGTCTGATCGACTCGTTGGGATCTTTGAAAATAACAGAATCGGAAATTTATATTCGAAAATGACAGAATTGGGATTTAAAAATTTTGAGGTGATTAAAGGCGGCCTGGCTATCGATTTGCCGACAGTCTACTGTGAGCAATTCAATTACTTGAAGAAAGGATGTGAACTTAAAAACACTGAGTGTAAATTAAAATGCAGGCCTTTTTTTAAGGTGATGACATGGGGTTACTTTTCCCATTTAACTAAACCCCTTTAACCATTTAACTATCTCTTTTGGTTTTGTTAATTTTGTTTGGTTTCATTTATCCAAAGTTTTACGTTTTATTTTAAAATTAGTTTAGAAAGACTATAGGAATAAAACTTCCATACTTCAGAAATAAGAGTCAAATTAAAAACCACCCTGGAGATCAAAAACATAAAAACCAAGGTAGATAATTTTCGACAGTTTATACTTCTCCTTTAGCATTTTTATCTATAATGGCAGATTATTAGAGTTCATGTTTTCCTCTCTTTAATGATTTCGAGCTTGGATATCAGGTGAAACATTAATTGTCTTTAACAGCAATTTTTTGCTGAAACGCCACGCTTTATTTTTTGTTAAAGTCTTTTTAGAAATTTGCATTTAAAATGCTATTGGATTGGTTGAAAATCTTTGTCCTGCTGATTAAAAATATGCCTGGTTAAAAATATGGATCGATAGACAATGAGAGCAGTTTAATTAATTGAAATCGCCAGCGCATCGGCCTTTTGTTCGGGGCAACGCACATGCGTCCTCGCCGCTGGAACTTAACTATTTTCGGTGTTAATTGTTAAAAAAAAATCTAAATTAAAAAAAAAAAATCGATACTTAAAACAAGATTATATTACTATCCAGGTTTTTAAACCGAAAAATTGTCTAAAAAAATATAAAAGAATAAATAGGATTTAGGATTATAGGATAGGATTAAAAGAATTGTAAGATTAAATTATTTATAGGGTTTTCCACACTTTTTCGCCACTTTTGCAAGCAATTTCGCCACTTTTTCAAGCAATTTCGTGTAAAGTAGATTATCGGCTTTTCGTTTCAAGCAATTCTGCCACTTTTACAAGCAATTTCGCCACTTTTTCAAGCAATTTAGTGTAAAGTAGATTATCGGCTTTTCGTTTCAAGCAATTCTGCCACTTTTTCAAGCAATTTCGTGCATAAGAGGATTATCGGTTTATTGTTTTAAGCAAATTCGCTACTTTTCCAAGCAATTTCATCAAATTTTTTAAAAATAAATTTACCTTTTTTTATGTCAATTAAATACATTTATAAACGTATTAAACACTAAATTTTTGTCATGAGTAGAAACAAAATTAACAATGATACTAGAAGATTGATAATAACTCACTCAAATTCAGGACTAAGCAATACGGAAATCTCAAAAATACTAAACTTCCAAGGAGTACAATAGTTTCAATAGTTAACACATTTCATAATGAGGGAAGAATATATAAAAAAACCAACAGGTGGAAATAGATCATCAAAGCTGAATGAAAATCAAAAAAATCAAATTAGAGTATGGGTCGATTGTCACCCTACGATAACATTACGTGATTTACAAAATAAATTTTTTTCAGAACAAAATTTAGCCATCAGCGAAAGCACTGTTCATCGATGTTTAAAAGAGTTTCACTACACACTTAAAATAATAACTACTGACCAGAAGCAAGAAATACTCTTCAATTCCATATTTAGTCACCGCCTCTGTAAGAAGCAGAAATTTTTCCGTTATTGCTTCCATGAATAAATATGGAATGATCATGAAAGAATTACACAATAGACCAATAAATGGAGAATTTTTTGTGAATTACATTGTTAACTTAAAATCTGCGTGTATTGACAATGGAATTGAATCCCCAGTTAAAACTGTTAAAATCAAAAATAAGTGAATTAAATTTGGAAATTTTATATCTACCACCATATTCACCATTTTTAAATCCAATTGAAAATGTTTTTTTCAAAATGGAAGAATCATGTAATCAGAGGAAATGCAAAAAAAGAAAATGAATTGTTTATTTTAATTAACGAAGGCTTTGAATCAATTACAGAAAATGATTGTAATGGATTCTTTCGAAATATGTTACATTATGTAGCAAAATCATTGCAAAAAGAACTGATCCATTAGAAATTGATTAAACTTAATGATTCTTTTGTCTCATTAATTTTGCTCTCTTTTTCGGCTTTCCTTTTTGAATAAATATTAATTCATTCATAGAGCTTTAAACAAAAAATCTATATTAGTAAGACGAGTATATTTCTAAAAAATAATTTTCTAAGAATTTGGCGAAATTGCTTGAAAAAGTGACGGAATTGCTTGGAAAAGTAGCGAATTTGCTTGAAACAATAAACCGATAATCTTCTTATGCACGAAATTGCTTGAAACAATAAACCGATAATCTTCTTATGCACGAAATTGCTTGAAAAAGTGGCAGAATTGCTTGAAACGAAAAGCCGATAATCTACTTTACACGAAATTTTGTGAAAAAGTGGCGAAATTGCTTGTAAAGGTGGCAAAAATGTGTGGAAAACTATAAATATTTAGTTGATAATTATATTTATTAGAATTAGTAAAGGTCTCGCGTTTTATAGATAAAAGATACATCTATTTTTAAATTTTAATATGATGAGAATATTTTAAAAACTCAATAATTTCGTGAGAGGGTTTGTCTAATCAACAAACTCGAGAAAACGAGGCGTTACGCCATTAAGTTGGCCTACGGTCTCGATGTCAAAGAAAAATTGGATAAATCTTATGAATCCTGCGTTCCCAAAATACAGTCCGTTCTGGAGAAGATGCGGTTGTTTTTGTAGTGGACTTCAGACATCTAAAGTGTCTATCCGGAAAATATGCTGCTCAGTAGAGACACTCCGGTGCCTCATTCTTTTTAAAATTTCCCGTCGTCGATAATGGCTAGTTTTTCCTGTCTTCCTAGAACTTACAAATTTTAGGCTTTGTAACACGTTGAAGAGTTTCTCCTGCAATTTAATTCTCATTTCAGTTATGGTAATCTCATTCTTCAGTTTGTCATAGCTAAAGATATCTGGCTTATTGAATTGAACTTGGGTATCTGTCGATATTGATGTATCCATCCATATCTCGACATTTTTGGTCCATAAATTATAGATTGAACCGAATGGGATTTTAGCTTTCCAATTTTCTTTACTCCTAAGTGTCTGCAAACGTGCAAATGGATGCATTTTACAATCTCGTCGTGCCTTCTCACATAGTCACTGTTAACAGAGTGGCCATGTGGTCTACTGTCTCTTAGATTTTTTGCAATGATTGCACAGCGCACCACACGCAGAAAAGAACAAATTTCTATCTTGCAACAGGCAATACAAAGCTTTACTTCGTGGTGTATTGTTCCCTTTGTTCAGCCACTCACAAGACATTTTGGTGTTAACATTAGAATCCTCTTCACACCTGAACAAGACAGAATGAAATGGCTTGTTCTTAATTTGGTTTGATAAAATATATGTCGCGCGCAATGGATGAAACGCGTGCCTAAAGCGAAACGCTGTGAACCTTGAGAAAACCACAAAAAACCTCGAAAATAAAATTAACAATCCTTTGATGAAAACAGGAATAAAACCGAGAAATCAATTTTTTATTATTATCGTTTGAAAGATTAACAATTTATTTAAATAATGGTTAGCCATTTTAAAATTACCAAAAAATTAAAAATATTTTAACCTGAAAATTTACCTGTCTAAATTTTTTTAACTTGTGATTTAAATACTATTTTTTCATTTCCATCTTGATCTTTTATTTTAACTCTATTATTTGAAATTAAATCTTCAACAGTAAAGATTTGTTGATGATAAAAAGATTCTAATTTTCGCTTCTTCGTCCTTTGATTTGTATCAAAATCTTTTTTCAGCAAAACAATATTTCCAATTGCAATTTCTTTCAATGTTTTTGAAAAATTTCGTTCCATTCTTTCAAGATATTTGTCATTTATGATAGTTTGATTTTCATGTTCTTCAATTAATTCATCATCATTTAATAAGAAATGTTATATCCTCTTGTTCGGAAAAAAGCCATAAATGGTGACATATTTATAGAAGAATGAATTGAAATATTGTACTGATATACAATTTTTTCTAACACATCCACCCATTTTTTCTGTTTGTTTGTGAGTTCTTTTTGAATCCATCTGCAAATGGTTGGTTGCAACGCTCCACTTGTCCCTGTGATTCGATGTCTTGGACGTCCCCTTTTATGAATTATTTTAAATTCTTCACATAATGACGTTATTTCTGAATTAACAAATTCTGTTCCGTTGTCAAACTGCAGAATTTTGGTGGACCATAGGAAAGAAATATAGTTTTCAATGATTCCGAAACTGTAACTGCTTCTTTATTTTATTTTTTAGCACAAGCAAAATTTTGAATAAATATCTATGACATTCATAAGATATTTATAGGAATCATTTATATCTGCATAAAACGAAAGATCGACTAAATCAACTTGATAGCTAAAAATAAGCTATTGAATGAACCGTTCTCGAGGTTCTTTGGCTACTATGTTGACTAGTGGATTTTGTCTTTAAGGGCTGACTTCGCTGACATTTGTGGCATGATGATATTACATCCCTAATTATGTTTCGATTGATTATGCAAAAATTATTTTTGCAATACTCTTCCATTTTATTAAATCCATAGTGATAAATTGAATGATTCCTTTCACAATGCAGTTTCATGGATTCGAAATCATTTGAGGCAATTACCAATATTTTGTTTCCATCAGATTGTTTATAATATAGCACACCTATCATTAGATTTAATAGTACTTCCAGAATTTACGAAATTTCTACATTTTTTGAGAAAACGAAATCTTTTTAGTCTTGAAAAATCTTCTGGTATTGTATTATTTATTAAAAAATCAAGAATATTCTTATACTCCTGATCATCCTTTACAATGTTGGCAAATCTCATTTCGATAATATTATCTCAAAGTGCGCAATCATCTTTAATATTGACTTGATAATTGTCAAGAGCTTAATTGAAGGTTAAATTCAAGGTCACGGCGTTTCACTTTAGGCACGCGTTTCATTTATGGCGCGTGACAATATATAAAAAAAAGAGAATTTAAGAATATTTTTCCCAGTAATTGTCGTTTATTCGATTACCCAATATAGACTGAAAATGTATGTTTTAAAAAATTTATTTTTTTACTTACACAATAATTTTTTTTAAATATAAATTATTATTTTAAATTTTATAAAATATGACAAATACACTTTGACTTAATTATAAATGAATAAACCTGGTCAGTTTTAGCTTTAACTATTTTTAATAATTATCTAGATGTCACCGTAGCCATAGCACATGAAACCTACAAAAAAAAGAAGGTAAAATAAAATAGTATATTTTAGAAAAGTGAAATCAACATTGATGATAACTGTTTCTTTTATATAAAAAACTACGACCAAAAGGATAGCGAAACAAAAGTGGAATCCGGTTCTAAATGTGGTTCAATAAAGACCTCATTTAGTATGCATTTTAATTAGTTCCTGTTAATTAATCCCATGAATAATAATTACCATAACTCATTTTAGTACAGGAAAATTGTTCTTTGATTGATTTACCACTTCATTCTGCTTGTCGACGAAAGGAAATAGATTTTGTGCTGGAATCTATAAAACACGGAGTTTTTTTGATCTTTTCAATATTTGAGGTCTCCTGTAACACAGTGGATAGTGCAGGAAATATTCTTCTTCACTTGGCTGCGGATATTGACGACGAAGAATTAATAAAAAAGATTCTTTCAGTTACAGAAAACGTGAATTCCACAGTATTTTCAGTTTAATTATATTTAGAATAAATTGGGAATGACCGCATTGCATCGAGCTGCAATTAAAGGATATGCAAATATTGTAGATTTGTTGTTAAAAAATGGTATTATTTTAACATAAATTGAATAGGAGTCGATCCAACAATTTTAGATAAAAATAACATGCAGGCTTTGGATCATTCAACTAATAATCAAGTTTCGGCAATTTTGAAATTATCAGTTTATGGAATTAGTGAAAACATTAAAAATTATTTGGGGAGCTCTGAGGAAGAGGCAGAGTAGACTAATCTTTTGCAATAAAATTGGATTTTATTTTTAAATGATTCTTAAAAGAATATATTTACTTTTTAAACGAAATAATAATTCTTAGTTAGATTATTAAAAAAATACTGTTTGAATAATCTTTGTGACAGGAACTTTATTAAATAAACTATAGCTAATTACTGGAGACACACAAAGAAACTTAGCTCCTTTTTAGGAGACAGTAAAGATATCATACGGAGAAAAACCATGTTAAACGCAGCATTACACAGACTGAAGAACCTATGGTTAAAACTGAAAGAAAATAACATAAAACAGAGAATAATGATATACGACACATTAATCGAACCAATCCTTCTATACAACTCTGGGACCTGGGGCACTTCAAAAGAGGAATTGGAGAGGCTGGTGATTTTTAGCGTTTCTGCCAGGTTAGTTGCGGAGCCCGCCTCTGTGGCTGACGTAAAGATGCTTCCGGCGGAGAAGGTGTCCGTGCAAGTTGCGTTCTAGATGAGCGACTTGCCATTTTCGAAGGGGAAAATCGTTAGGCTGTCAGGACGATTACCATCCTCCTGAATCAGGCCGACCGGTTCCAACTGTGATGGGAATCAGGCAGTTTCAAGAGTCCGCTTGACTATGTTGTTGAGGGCAGCGTGTCGGGGAAATCGTCCGGAGCTTCTCTGACACGATAATAAGTGCAATCCAAAGGGGTTTACCTCAATTATTTAATAAATTGTTAATTATTTCAGCGGCCGGATAGAATGGTGACTCGAATTTATCCAACCGCAACGAAGGGTTTGTTCCATAATCTTTTTTTAACTCGAAACTATGTATAATTTTTTATCTAAACTTTATCTCCAACACTAAATTTATATTTACTATTGTGGACATTGATTTTCCTATTTATTGCCTTATAGTAGACTGAGTTTACATCAATCGGATTTAAATTAAGTTTGAATTTTTTGGACTTGGACAATTAGAATCGCATAAATATAAATTCAAAGTTAAAATACTTGAATTTTCTAAATTTGAACATATCAGGCCGACCGATTCCAACTTAAAACATAATTTTCAAAATGATTTTTAATATTTTCTTAAACATAATTTGATAATTATAACCTGCATCAACTGTGTTTATTCCGCTTATTTTTTGATATCTTTCGAAAGGACTCTGATTTGAAAATGAATGTACAGCCTTGTTATAACGGTACACTGCTTTTTTGAGAATTTCCAGCCACTTTTTTTCATCTGTGTCTTTCATTTTGGAGAGTTTTCGGGTGATGGTTTGATTAAAACGTTTGACAATCTCCTTTGTAGGCATCTTGTTGACAATAAGGCAGCACTCTGAGACGAAATAATATTTATAATAAAAATAATCCTTTATTGATCCCATTTAGTTTGTTATTAAATTCACTTGATTTACTGTTAGTCCCACTTAGTTTTCTGCTAGACCCACTTAGTTTGTTGTTGATTCCACTTGATTTTCTGTTGATTCCAATTAATTTGGTGTTCATCCTATTTAGTATGGGGAATAATATAGAAAAATCAAAGAAATGAAGAATCTCAAAATTCATAAATCAGGCGGCATTAACGATACAGGCTCATAAAATTAGCAATAAATTTCATTTGAAAACAAAAAACATATTTTCTAAAATTATGTTAGTAATAAAACATCTACGTGGAAAGGCCTCGTGCTCTTCGGATACAAGGCAAGTCGAAAGGTCGATTTATTCATTTAATCAAAGCATAAAAAGCCTGATATCGTCGGCAAGTTCTCGAAATTGTTTTGGACAATCTTGCGCATGCATAAAAGACATTTTTATAATTACAACAATACTATTCATTCTACGACAAAAAATCCGATTTTACATATTTATGAATGTGGAAATCTTTGAAAAATTAATGAAGAAGAAATTGAGAAACTTTTAGCATTTGATTCTAGGGAATTATTAGAGGCACAAGAAAGTGCATTAGAAAATTTAATTATTGTTAGCAAAAAAATGATTAAAAAAAATTGAGATACGACGAAGAAAATATCAAGGTTGGAACGACTATACTTTAAAGTTGCAAACAAAAAAAAGGCTTTACTTCTAAGAAGCCAATTTGGAAAAGGAAGCGAAGAAACAATAATTGCATTGGATTCTCTTCGAATGTCTAAATAATCCCAAAGTCGATACCTGAATCCTTCCATTGATTATCACATGAAATAATTCACCGAGAACCGAAGGGCTGCTGTGTTTTATCCAGGACCTTAATTTATTTTTTGACAATGCTGAGCAATGTGCAGTTACTGTAACTTGACTAAGAAGACAACATCCACTTAGCAACAAAGTCTGGTCGAATTTTAAATAGTGGATACATACGAAAACAACAAAGTAGTGAAATGTGTACATCTGGATTTATGCGGGGAGTGTGAAGTTAAGTAATATAGGAAATTTTAAACTTATTTTGTTAAGTCAGTGGCTGCAAATAACTATGTGGAGATTCGTATTTTCACGACAATGAATACAGATAAGTTGAGAATAACAAGCCGGACACGACAAAATGAGATAAATCGTTTTAAAGAAAATTGAGGTAGAAAAGCGCCATACGTACGACATGCTTGCTAGTGAACTGAGAATAATCCACAATGCAAAGGTAATTACAGTATCATTGGTATGAATATGAAACGGTTTTGTGAGAAAATTCTATAAACTGCGATCCAGGGCTCGCTTGACAATTTCGTTGATCGCCTTGTGTCTTGGAAATCGTCCTGCACTTCTTCTACAAGAGAGGCCATAGCAATCGACGGTGACGCCACACCGGCATTTGTGAGTCCGGCAAATCTCCAGTCCAAGTCTAGTACTGATGCCGATGCAGACAGTATCGTCGTCAAGGTGGGTTCTGACACTACCAACGGGAATGCGTTGATACAAGCTCCACTCGATTCGCATCTTCCAGTCACTAGACAGGCACGTCTATGTTGGTTTGATTGGTTCAGAAGCCTCTCATATTTATCCTCTCAGGTCCTGTAAAGATCTTTCTGTTCAGGCATCATCCCTCGCGAATGCTCCATGTCTGTGATTTCAGAGGATTCTGTTTGAAGTTGGAGAATCATCCTGATCAGCAGTCGGCTGGAGTTCAAAAAGGATATATATGCGGGGCAAGCTAGATCTTTCTGTGAAGGGATTCCCAGTCCGCCCAGGTTAACGGGTAGGGTCGCTTGGTCTTACCCTTGGTCGTCAAATTTCACATTAGTGATACGTTCGATGGTGGTCCGAAAGAGAGAATCAATATCATTGAGCTGTTTCATTTCCTGGTAGCAGGGTGCGCCCGGATGGCCGCCCATAGTGCAATCATCCAAATACCATACCCTCAGGGAGTAGAACAATATCTTGTGACACGGGTAATTTTCAGGCTGAACAAGGCAGGCCCCAGTGGGTCTCCTTGTTGGACTCCAGAAGACGATGGGATGTAATATTGGCCGTGTACCAGACTGGATGGTTTTCCATATGAGCTATGAATATAGCTGTATACTGATGGGTAGTATGTGAAGCAATTCTTCAGAATTGTATCACGTCGTATCGAGTTGATAGTATTTTTAATGTCAATTTTGATGACTACGAAAGGAGTTTCTCGTTCTTTTTGGTGAATGTTCGGAGAGCATGAACTGCCGCTTCACAACCCCCCGGTGTGCCGACCCCTATTTGGGCTGGTTGTAATTGTGTTATCAACGTAGGAAGGATTTTTCTGCCTACAAGCTTTGAGGCCAACCGACGAAAGACCAGGCCAACAGAAATAGGGAGTATTCCCCTTCTCTTCTTGTCGAATACGATTAATTTGGCGGAGAACATTATGTGTGAAATAGTTTCTGGTAGTGTCCCTGATAGCATCCTGTTCATTAGTTTGGTGATTGCCAGGAATCCTGATCAGGAGTCTTTAAGTATTTCCTGATGGTCTAGTGGAGCATGTTTAGAATGGTAGCGTATGAAAGAGTTTGTCGTATTATCTGGTTGGCGACATGTCAGACAATGCCAATCAAAATTGACCGCTACAAAATGCAATCAAAAAAGACGATAAAACCGGCTACATAACCAAAATTGGAGAGTCTGACAATCGTCTGTTCTTTTTGTTTTTCATAATTTTATGATAGAATATTTTGGGGCAAATCTTTTATTTAACCGGGCAATGAACGCCTATCTTTTTTTTAATTTGACATGTTTTATAATGATCACTATTTTTGATAGTTTTTATAACTTTTATAATGAAATCGTGTATTCTTTTAACCCAATTCATATAATTTTGAATATGTGTATCCTACAGACAATCATTTTGATTCTACAATAATAACTAACAAACTTTAAAATCAATTAAACCAAGTTGAAACCTTTCATTAGGTAAATGCCTCGAATCGTCCTACTGTTTCAGTGGCAGAGCAAACTTCATATATTGCACTCACGACTTGACAAATGATGGTTCGCTTGATTACAAAAAAATCTCCTTCTGCAAAGAGCATTATCTCAACAATATTTTTTTCGTGAATTTGTTCTAAAAGAACAAGCAAAACGAAACAAATGATCAAAAAATGTATTCACCTCAAAATTAATTTGATAGACACAGATGGGGTCTCAAAAAATTGAACAATTTGGCGATGCTTTGTTGTCTCGATTCGCAGATGCGTTTCCCTTAGCACTCACATTCGGGATGAATTAAGGTATTTACGGCTGTCTCCCCTGCCTTTGGAGAGGGAGGAGTAGGCTTTGCAGGAGATTCCCAAAAGACGACTGCTGAATTGATAGCAAATTATTCATCGTGGACTGTCAGTAACTAACAATATCTTTGGCCCGGAGTTCTGTCTCTGTGACTGAAGAACGGTCGAAGGCAGGATAAAGTAGCTTTTTCTGAGGAGAATGGTGAGGAGTCGGTTACTCTATCCACTCAAACTGACATATTCGGTCTGGTGTGGGTATCGCGTTGGAGGAGTGCGAAGTGAACTTGTTTGCACGTGTCAGTGATATCAAAGTGAATGTGTAGGGTGGTCGTAGTGATAATTGCAGTTTTCTAGGGGAAGATGAAGACTCCACTAATCATATGATAAAGGAGCACTCCCAACTTGAATCCATCATATGATCGTCCCAGGACCAACTCTTGGGTGGAATAGGCGAGAGTGCCGCAGACAAAGGTGCGGAAACTGTTCGGAAAATTAATTAATGACTAGAAAGTCCCCATTAAGCCAATTGGGATCTTCCATTGCAAAAGGTACAACATATATTTTTATCTAGCTATAAAAAGTGAGCAAACATCAAAGTAACAAGAGAGAAATTAATAAACGTGTCTAATTTTAGTTAAATTAAATTTCTTTTTTATCAAAAGATAACTATTTCTTGTCAATTTCTAGTTTTTAATACAAAAAATTCACCAAGTTTCCAGATTTTGGAGCCTAGCCAAAGACGCAGAGATTAGTCGTTTTGATGAGTTTTTGATTGTCACTTATGATTTCAGACTTGTCTATGTACTTAATTAAACAGTCAATAAAATACTTGTTGAGGAAGCAACTTATGTTATTACCACGGAGGAAATCAAATAAAATCTCTTGGAATTCGTTAGCAGATCATGCCTTAATCTCTAAAAAAACTTCTGGAAAGAAAATTATTTTGTATTTTGGATCTCCTGGAAGAAGCGTATCCCAAATCACTATTTGGATGTTTAGGAAAGTAGGAGAGAAATGAGAACCATTTCGGTCGACAATTCTAAAACTAAACCTTAGAAAAAGTGCAATCTGAACATTTTAAACACTATATTTATTAGACTAGCAGAATGTTAAAAATTAAGATTTCTGTAGAAATGCATATTGGGAGGGTACTGGAATGTCTGATCAGGAGTTTAAAAATGCCTTGAGGGAGGAAACAGCATTGGATTTATTGGCTTCCTCAACATACTTTCTGGGTAATATTCGTTTCGATAATGCCCATAATGTTGATCATCTGTCACAAATGACGAAAAAAAATTATTTCCAGATCTGTTATTCTGGAAGATTTGTGGCCTTTGATTAAACTGATGTTTGAAGACCCCAAATTCTGTGTTACTGGGAGGTGGATTGGAAGGTAGGAGGCTAGAGTTGCTCGGGTTGTTTCTCCGTTCCTTGGACCTCCTGTTTTGAAACCAGACCTAACACTAGAGACCCCCATCCTGACTTGGATCACGCGAATTGGTAGTCCAGTCAATTTGGTCATTTCTTCCAATGTATGACGCGATGGCTTTCTTTCACTTTCGTACAATTCTGTAAGAAGCCCAATTTGGTGTGGTTTGATTGATGTCCTCCGTCCACGTTGTTTGCATTTTTTGAAGTTATTGTTGGCTTCATGGTTGGTTTGAACTTCCTCACTAATGGATTCAGCTTTTCAGGACTCCCATTCGCTCCCGAACAAGATTTAGGAGACTTTGATTTTTCTTTTCGATTCCGCAGTGTTTTCAGTTTTTACTAAAAATAGCTCAATTACCAAACATATATTTTTGTGATAATAGTCCATGCAGTAAAGTGTGGATTTATCAGCATAGGAAAAGAAGTCCCCAGTTTTGAGTTCTTTATTACAACACCGACACTTGAGGCATTCAACATGATACATATGTGACTTGATGGTATACACCAATGTATTTAGTTCAATTTGGACGTTACACAACGGACAAAACTTAAAATTCCTACAAACTAAGTTTTTAATAAAACATTGTATAGTCGTTAAAACAGTAAATCTCGTCCCTCACGTAACAAAGATCTGTGAGTACTTGAGAACACACAGAACACTGAAGACAGTTAGTGTGATAAAATGAGTCCATAAGACGCAAATGTGGGTTTTTTGTATAAATTACTTCTTTACATTTGGTACATTTCAGTTGACCTTCCATGCGGGGACAGCAACTAAAAACAGTAATGATAACTACGCTAATTATGTATAATGGAATGTTAGAGCGGTGTCTACGCTGAAAGTCGCTCTTTGATACGGTTTTTAGCGACGCCGCAGGGGAGTGCAGTCAGATTAGCAAATACAATAAAATATATTTGAGATTAATAAAAACAAGTCATTTCCGACTCCTAGTGCAAACCATCCAACCTACTTTTAAGTACCACTCAATACCAAGCTAAAACCAAAGTATGATTATCTAACCACTGAAAATACAGTTTTTAACAGGCGTCTTCCAATCGGGCTGTTTGAGAGTAAATAGTACCAACTGGGTTAATCACTTAAGTTCATTTTCAAAATCATGGCAATCATAACAAGTCATTTTTTTAATTATATAAGTAATTATATTGCATCTGCTCGAATTGAGTTAGTAGTTTAATAAATTGATTTTTTGAGTTTTTGGCTAAAATCACTTTTTTAAAGAATACATTGAAATTTAATAATTGACTAATAATATAATCAATAAGCATCTGCAATAATTCTTGTACACAAATTATGGAATTGATTATAATCAAAAAAATAATTGTAGTATTTCCAGACAATCATGTAAGTGAACTATAATTTACAGACTCGATTTTTGGCACGTATCTAATATTTACTAGTTTACTAAATTTATATTATAGAAATCAATTATTGTACTAATTATGCCATACAAATATCATTTTTCGAATGATACTCCTTAAATATACTTTAAGTCAGATTAATTATTTGCACTTTCCATATAAAGCAGATTTAAAAAAATGTATGTAACTGTCATTTTTGACCCAAAGAAAATTTGCCATCTTAGTTTTTATTCTTTCTAATGCAACCAGTGAGAGTGTTATCCGAAGCGTCGATACTAGGCTAATAGGTCTTAAGTTGGGTATGGTTTCTCTTTTTTTTCCGGGTTTCTTTAGTGGAATTAACCATCCTTTGCCGAGGTCTAATAGACTATTCTGCTCAAATTCTTTGTTCAGGATGTTTGCAATTGTTCTAGCAAGCTTAATTGGCGCGTACTTTATTAGTTCAGGTAGGATATTATCTAGTCCCCCGAACCTGACAGATAAATTAGGCCACACAAATATCATTTTTAGGATGATACTCCTTAAAAATAAATTGAGTTAAATCAATTATTCGCACTTCCAATATAAAGCCTCCGATGACCATATTGCACGCAACCTTGCGTCCAATGTCAATTTTTGGTATTTGGACGATGTTACCTTTGGAGGACATTAACAAAATCACGTCTGGTTTCGCGGAGATCGGTCTATCTTTAAATGGTCGTAAGTGCGAACTCGTACAGAGATTGGTTTAATCATCTTGAGGAGGAGTCACGACAGTCGTGAAACGAGCTGGCTTTTTCAGCAACTCACCTAAATTACGTGGAAATTACGTCGTTCGCGATATTACGTGGAAATTGCCTGTCCATCCGTTCGGCAACTCATCTAAATTAGTTAACTTCTCTTCTCTATTTTTCTTTACGTGAATAATTCATGGCTTAAAAAGAAATTTATATTCATTGCAAATTTACGAATCAACTGACGTAGCAGAAATTGCACAGTTGCTTATTTATATTCGTACTGAAAAGTCAGAAACTATTATTGAACAATTTCTTTTCTGCAAGGCATTAGTTACTACTACTCGTGCAATTGATATGTACAATTTGATATTTGATTATTTTAATCAACATAATATTTCCTTTAAAAATTGTGTTGGTGTATGCACATATGGGGCACCATCTATGTCTGGAAGACTTAATGGACTTGTATATTGTTTTATTATATGATTAAATTCAGGTTTCTTTACTATTTGTGTGAAAAGGGATTTTCTGCATTACAAAACATTAAAACAAATAAGCGAGAAAATCTACTGGATTTAGATTTAGAAATGCGACTGGCCTTATCAAATATTGAGCCAGACATAGAAAAATTATGTAAAAATAATAAATTTTGAATTTGGAATTTATAATTATGTTTTGATTTTTGATTATGTGCCGCGAGATTATTTTTTATTAGCATTTGCGCCGCGAGAAATTTCTCGTGAAAACCTATGATTAGGGCAATTTAAGTTAAAAAAGTTAAAATATATGAAAATGTGTATTTTGGCTTAAAAGTAAAAATAAAGTATTTTTTAAATGAAATAGTTACTTATTAAAGAAAAAAATAAAGTTAAAAAGTTAAAAAAATTTTTTTTATAAAGTTAAAAATTTTAACTTTATTTAAAATAGCGCGTGGGTGTTTAGTATGCCAAGAACTGCAAAAACAATGTATTTTAAGGCAAAAAAAATTGTTATTGAATATCCGCTGGAGTTTTTATTACGAGAGAATGGCGAGTTGCAATGTCAACTTTGCTTATGCACAGTCAGGTGTGAGAAAAAGCATTTTGTGAATTCTCACCGAGAATCGAAGAAGCACTCAAATTTATTAAGTTTTTACAAATTAATATAATTTTTAGAGAATAATTTCTATCAGCTTTGTTTGGACGAGTTACCCAATGATGACTGGTCAATGCAAGTCACTAAAGCATTTATTCAATGCGATATACCCTTGCATAAATTGACTATGCCTCCTCTAAAGAATTTATTCAAGAATACTTCTTTGCCTCTTCCTTCCCAATACAAAGCAAGAATGTGCGGTTAAACAATTGAAAACTGAATATATTGTATTATTTCAAGAAAAGTTTAGGTTTATGAATATAATTTTTTAGAAATCAACTTGTATTCGCCATAAGTGACGAGGTCACTATTCGTAGCCAAAAATTTGTTGCAGTTTTAATGGGGATACTTAAAAATCCCGATAAAATTTATTTGATTTCTTTCGTAAAAATTGATAAAACTTCTACCAAAGAAACAATTATTCAAATTGTTGACGATACGATTAAATGCGTTTTAATTGAAAGACAAAATTTCCTTCTCCTAATAACAGATTCCGCTAAATATATGCTAGCAGGTTTTAATTTAACATATAATTATAGCTGGAAAAGTTCTTAAGCTTTTATATCCAAGGTTATTTCACGTAACTTGTGTTGCTCATCTGATGCATAATTGTTCAATGAAAATCAGGACTATTTATCCTGAAATTGATTCTCTTATTGCATCAATTCAAGCGGCAATAACAAAAAATAACAAGAGAAAACGACTATTTAATGAAATTGGAATTCCACCTCATGTAGTTTTAACTAGATGGGGTACTTGGCTAACTGCTGCATTTTATTATGCAAAAATTTAATACATGTGATAAACATTTTCAAAACAATTCCTGATGATGGAATCATTGTTCAGGCTGCAAAAAATAGCCTAAGAGATGAATCTCTAGTAAAAAGCTTAAGTTCTATTGTTAGAAATTATTCGACAATTCCAGGTAAAACTAGTTTAATAATAGCAGAATTATTGTGCAAATTTGAAAGTTCTCACTCCTCAATAGAGTTAGCTTACAATGAGCTAAAGAATTTAAAATTTGACGACGAATCAGATATAATTGAAAAATATTCGAATGAACGATTACAAAAAAATGATTTATGTCAAATTATAGAATGACAAATCATCAATTTCTCCTGAAAAATATTGTATGCTTTTAAGTGTCAGCCTTCATCTCTTCCATAGAACGATGCTTCTCTCAAATTTAAAACTTTATGAGGGATAACAGAAATTTTAATATTGAAAATATAGAGAATTATGTTATATGTTTGTATAATAAATGATTCTTAAGTTAAAATTTGTTAGGTTAAAATTTTTGTTTTATAGGTTAAAAATTGGTTATTTTTAGGTTAAAACAGTGGTTCTTAACCTTTTTTAAGTCAGCGCCCCCTTTTGACACAATTTCGAAGCTTCAAAATTTCAGCGCCCCCCTATTATTTAATTTATTTTTTTTCAATTATAGATTTATTTGGCAATTTTTTCGCCAATGTTTCATTTTAATATTTTCGAATATTACTTATTATTTTTTTAGAATAAAAAGGGTATTCACAAACCAAACTTTTTTATATAAAAAAATTTTAGTGACTGCCTTGTGCTTGATGGGAATTTGTCAATCGTTTTATGTCAGCTTCAATAGTCGACAGACTTAGTCTCAAATCTCCTCTATTCACAATTTGTAATTTATTTCTTTTTTTGGTCAAAATATTAGAGACTGCACTAAATCCTCTTTCAACTAGATATGTTGAAGGAAATGCTATTATAAGTGTTTCAATTTCATTCCACAATAAAGGATATTTTTTCTATGAGTAACCCAGAATTGTTGATATCCATATTTGTTGAAAATGACTTTAGCTTCAAAGTCATATTTCAGATTTAATAAATTTTCTGTTATTTCTTGAGATAAATTAACGTTTTCAGTTTCAAATGGATTTATATACCAATCAAAAAATTTTAAATTTTCTAAATCTTCAAAGCGGATTTTCATGTCATCTTTTAACATTTTTAGATGCAAGCAAAAGCATTCACAGTCAGAATCCGTTAATTTTTCGACCTAATAAATATTATTACAAAAAATAACCCCAAATTTTTGTAGATTTGGAAAATTAATAAAAATCTTTTTCTTAATATTGTTTTCATAAAGTTGTAATTTTTCAATAAAAGGCATAATAATTCCTTTTACATTTATTAAATTGATATTGTTTCCTTGCAAGCTAATATTTACTTGGTTGATTTTATAAAAAATATCAGCTAGATAAGCTATATCAGCTTTCAATAAAATCAACTTACTAAAATGATTAAGGAATAATTACCTAAAAATTCTCTGCTCATGTAACTGACAAAATTCTAAGATTGAATCATACAATTCAAAAAATCGACACAAACAGTTTCCTTTTGAAAGCCATCTAACATGGGTATGCAAAAGAAGTCGTTCATAATGCTCATCGTTTTGTTCACAATATGTCGAAATATTCTCGAATTCAATGGGTGCATTTTAATACGATTTATTGCACATATGACAACATTTAGTGATTCATTCAGCCTCTCACTTAAATTTTTCGCAGCTAAATGCTGTCTGTGAATGACGCAATGGATTGTAAAAATATTCGGTACTTTTTCCTTCATATATGCCAAAAACCCACGATGAACTCCAACCATCGCAGGTGCCCCATCTGTTGAACAAGCAAAAATATTGCTAAGGGGTATTTCATGTTTCAAAAAATATTGTTCAACAGTTTTGAAAATTGTTAATCCTCTTGTATCGAGTTCAAGGTGTTCAGAAAATAAAAATTCTTCTTGAATTACATCATTTTGATTAATATAACGTACGTAAACTAATAAAAGTGCAACACTATCGTTGAATGTCGATTCATCAATCTGAATTGAAAATTTTGTTGTTCTTAAAAATGCACATAGGGTTTCTTCGATATCAAATGCCATTTCATCAATTCTGGAAGAAACAGAACTATTACTCAAAGGAATTGATGAAATTATTTGTTCAGAATCACAATCAACCATTGAATTTAACACTTCTTTGATAGCTGGTAATATTAATGACTCTCCAATAGTATGAGGTTTTCCTGATTTCGCTATCAATTGCGATATTTTGTATGATGCTAATAGGCCTTTTTCAAGCATCTTCGAATTTTTTGTAAATAGTTGATTAATCATAAGACGATTTTCATAATTATATTTCAGATTAGAAAAATAATTGATATCCGCATCAAGTTTGTCAGGATGACAAATCTTAAGATGATTTAGCATTCTTGAAGGCTTCATTCCTTCATTTGTAAAGACCTTTTTACACATAAGACACATGGAAGTGAATTGTTATGGTCGTAGGGTATCACTCCAAACTTTAGGTATTCATCCGAATATATACGTCGTTTTACTTTTTTATCAGACATCTATAAAATATAATTAAAATATTTATTAAAAAGTTCTAAAATATTAAATACAATTAACAAATATTTATAAATATTATCAGTGAATAATTTTTTTACGTACACACAAGACAATTTGAATTTAGAATTAATAGAAAAGCACGTGATAATGATTTACAAAAACTAATAAAATATTTATAATAATTAAAAAAAATTAAAATTCCAGCGCCCCCCTAATATGTTCCAGCGCCCCCAGGGGGGCGCCAGCGCCCCCGTTAAGAATCACTGGGTTAAAAAGTTAAAATTTTTAGGTTAAAAAATCGAAGTTTTTAGGTTAAAAAAAAATTGCCCTACCTATGATGTAAATAATCCCGATATTTTTTTCCCATAAAAATAAATAGAATAATGACAAATAGTTATTAACTATGCATATTCAATTATCCCGATATTGAGATGAAATTAACGGAGATCATATGCAATTATTCACAAATAATAGATATTCTCAAAGTTTCGGAATGTTGCGACTATTCAATCAATCGGGAATATTATGACATAGAAGGACTACATTTTTATGATGATAAGGCAAATATTAAAAATTATATGAATAAAAGAATGGAGGAAAACGGATTTAAACCTATTATTGAGATGACTGAACCGAAAATTAGCCAACGAGATTATTTTTTACTTTCACGCTGTCAGGCATCCTCTGCATCCGTTGAAAAAGCTATTAAACTGCTGAAAAATATTTTAAAAAAAGATAGAAACTTCTATCCAGACAATATCAAGCATTACTTCTTATTATATTACAATAAATAAAATTTAAATGTTATTTTTATTATTAAATGTTTAATTTAAATGTGATCATCGATCACGAAAATATTATGCGAATTGGGGAAATGTTAAGAAAATTAATTAAAAAACATAAAATTTCTGATTTTTGGAATATAAATAATTTTATGTATTTAGTCATTTTTACATAAAAAGAAAGATTTAATCTATATTGTAAGTTAATGTTTCAACTATAAAATATTATTTAAATTGCAAAAAATCGGCAGATTCGAGAGGTTTTAATAATAATAAAAAAAATAATTAAAGGAACAAACAAATAAAATCGAGTTATAAAATTGTTATTCAGAAAATTTTTAAAAAAATAAGAGAAAATTTGATAAATAATATGACTAAGAAAATAATAGTGTTTAGAAGTTTCAAAATAAATAAAAGAAACAGATTAAAGGAATAAAACCGGGAAATATACAAAAAATGATGAAATTTCAGATAATTTAATTATTAAAAGAAACCACATCTCGCATTATTCCTTCTACATCCAATTAAATAAAAAAATAAAGTGTGATCAAAAATTGATAAAATACAACAAAGTGAATCGACTCCGTAATAACACGTGGCTTAATTTATTAAGTTTTCTAGTAAAAATTAAGATAATTAAAAATAATTAATAAAAATAAATTTTATTTTAATTACAACAAAATTGTACTAAACTTTATTTTGAGAAAATCTTTAAGTGTCATTTTTAATAGTTCGCAGGTCCAGCTGCAAAAAATAAATGAATTTCTAAATAACAAAAAAACGGACTAAAGTATAAAATTGGAATGATTTATAAAAATGTTTAAATTTCAAGCATAATGAATGGATTTGTTAGTTCGTGAATATTCTTTATAATTTGTAGCAAATACGGAAAGTGGAAATTCGTACTATGAAATTCAAAATCCGAACAAAAGTCAATAAATTAATTATTTAGGTTCTTGTTTTTAAAGTCTTGCCAGAGAATGTTGACAACAGTGTCAAGCATCATGCAGTTTTTGTTGAGTGCGATAAGTCGACAAATGAAGAATCCGTCGTTTTTGAGGTATTTGTTAATGAATTTGGTGAACTGATCGTTCTCAGTTGGAGCAATATCCTGAATGTACTGACTAACGTAGTCGTCCCGTAGACGGGGAATCGAGAAATAAAGAAGCCACTTGACGTACGAGATCAAAGTCGCAACTCCGACAATTAGGAGCATATACCAAATAATTATGAATATTTTTTCTGAGAATAGATTTTGTTGAAGCACGCATTGGACTGTGTAGATGTGTGTCTGTTTGATGGTCCGTTCGGGGATATCGCAGTAGGTTACCCGCGGGAAGAAAGAGGACTCGTTTATTTCTTTTCCGTGAATGTACTCGTTCAGAATGTAGAAACCGTACATGTGAAACTGAAAGCCCAAAAATCTGTTCAGCAGAAAAAATTGACCAAACGCATTGAAGAGGAAAAGTGTTTTGGTGATGCAGTATGCAAAAGACAAATAGTTTCCGTGTTTCCGTCCCCCAGACCACATCAGCATTTTTATAAGAGACACGACTCTGTTCGATGTCCCATCCCAGTTGTCTCTCCGTCGCAAATAATGGTCGATTTGGTACGCGATTTTGCTCGCTATTTTTTCCTATTCTGAGATTCGTTCAATTTTATGAGCAATCGAGCATTTATTGACTATTCCAGGCAGATTAACCTCCAGTAGACAACGGTCGGATTAGCATCAATTTACATTTTAAATTGTAATTTACATTCTTTTTTTCTTGATTTCATCTGATGAGGGCAGTTTTTGATCAAGGGCCACGTAGTATGTGCCCTTAGTCTAGCAGTAAGAATCCCCAAATGAAGTGTAAGAATCTTAAAATTTTATGACAAGACAAACATGTAAACATGGCCGGATGCCAGCAAACGAGATGCGACCCTGTGAAGTTCCTGCTCATCATGGCAATTGCGAAAAAGAGGATGATGTTAGTGCCATACCTATAGCTCATTCGGTCTACCCAATCGTCGTCCTTTCGGTCGTTGTAACGAGTTATCGCACTCGACAGTAGACGCACGAACTGCATTTGTCTTGCCAGGCAAATTGGTTTATAAGTCTTGAATGTCTGTTTTTTTTGCCCGAGTGTACATGAAATGCATTTCGAAATAAACATTTCTCTGGTCCTGTTCACAAAAGCTATCCCTATCGTCACTCTACTGCTTCTCTCTTGTCTGTTTTATTAAGAGGTATTGTATGCTGAGAAACGACGTAATTTTCTGAATGGAAAATTGATATAAAATATTTACAGGAATCCGACCTTTTCTTTAATTGTGATGTGTATTGCATTTGTTTGAGAAAACACACATTCCTCAAACATAGCATCACTTCACATAAAGGAGAGTTATTCCAGTGTATAACCCACCGAAAAGACTCGGTAAGATTGACATTTGTTCGCATCCATTAAAGTTTAGTGGTTCTAAACTGGAGTATCCACGATGCAGCGGGGATACGCAAATTGTCTCGAGATGTCATCTCCAAACAAAAATTAAAGACATTTAGGATTTAAATATGAAACTTCTTAGTGCATTAAGGATTTTTATCTTATTTTTTTCTCGCAAACCATACACACCCCTCTTCAATAGGGAACATTGACTAATGTGAAAATACGCTTCCTCTGGGTCTTTCTCTCGCTCGCCTTATAGTGTCTATGGATACATAGTTCGTAATTTCTGGAATGTCGAGTATTGATTTGTCCATATGCAGCAATATCACATCAAAATTTTTCTATAAGCTTTTATAGTTTTTCTTACTACTATATTATTAAAACAGATAACTAGGATTCTTAAACTCGGTAAATGGACGAACATTGAAACAAAATAACAAATGATTAATTTTGAAACTGATTTTATTTGTAAATTATTTTATTTAATAATAAATTCCTGAATAATCTGCTTAATTATCTTAATTTATGAAGGCAAACCTAATAATAATAATAATTAAGCCACGTGTGAGCACGCTGTTGCTTCACGTTGTGGTATTTTTTTGATAAATCTCCTTAATTTTATTTTTATTTGATTGGATTTAAAAGGAATAATTTGAAATGTAGTTTCATTTAATGAATTATCTGAAATTCATTATTTTTGTGTATTTTCCGATTTTATTCCTTAATTCATTTCTTTACTTATTTTGAATCTTCTAAAAAATTTATATTTTTTCTTTATTTCTTTTATTCAATTTTCTTGCAATTTTTAAAATTTTCTGAATAATCATTTTATAACTCAAGTGCGGGAAGCCGACGCGATCGAGAAAGAATTAGAGCGTACTATCGCAAGGGATATCCGCTCGAAAAACCATCTCGATTCGCGGGCGTCGCCTGTGATGGCAGACATGCGGGATCCGATCTCCTGAACGAAGCTGATTGCCTTACTGCCCAAGGAACCGGAAGTCTCAACCGCGAATGGAAGGAATTGGAACTTCTCCGTAAGTGAGGAGTACTTCCGCATCTTTTTGCATTCCGCGGTTGTGACAATAGATCCAGGAGCCGAGGCCGACATCAGCAGGTTCTGAGGCGAGAAAGAGTCCACACACGTGGCATCCCAGGTGAGAGGCTTCCCCCTGTTGAAAGGAAACACAGTTATCCCGTCAGGCCTTTTTCCGTCCCCCCGATCGATCCCAGTGGGTTCAAGCAGGGAGGGGATTCCGGCGACTTCCAGGGCTCTCCTGATAAGGTCGTTAAGAGCGGCGTGACGCGGGATGCGGCCAGCACTGCGTCTACACGATAGAGCGTGCAATCCAAAGCGACAGATTTTCGCGCCACAGCGGCAGACATGTGGCTCGCATAGGCGAAGACCGAGACGTAAACAGATTCCAGTGCGTACGGACTCGCAGTCCAGAAGGTTCCCAATGCTCGGCAGTGGAGTGGCATTTAGCCAGGCTCCGCTGTGAGGGCGACATGCCGTCTCAAAGCAGGCCAAGCGGTGTTGGTCGAAAGATGTACGTAAAGATTGGATTCGGGATTGTAGGCGGACTTCGTCCCAAACAAATTGCTTATGCTGATCCTCTGGGATTTCCAGTCCTAGCGAGTGCCACTTTACGACCGCCGATGATAACTCAGAGGGCACGTAATGTTCAAAATCGGTTGGAAGAACCGTGCCCATGAGTTTCTGGCATGAAGAAAGTGACGACAGGTAGGCAGGCAGTGCAACATCATTCGGACACCGAATTCCAAGGCCTCCGTGGCGTACGGGGAGTGAAGCTTGACTCCACCCCAAAGAGTCGAACTCGACATTGCATATTGATTCGATCTTCGAACGAAGGGAGTCGCCGAGATCAGTGAGAATGTCCTCATGTAGGTAACAAGGTGCACTTCTGAGGGAGTAGAGTAATTTAGGCAGGGCGAAAAAGTTTTTCGCAAGAAACAGGCCGACGTGGCTGTCCAAAAACGTGAGGCGGTCCAGCAAAATAGTTAACGTGGAATGTTTGGTAAGAAGATCAGTCTTAATAGCAGTCGGCAGGATGGGGGATCCAAGGATCCGGAGATCATTTACGTCAGTCGCGCGCACTTGGCCAAGACCAGTGCGGAGGGACGATGAAAGGTCGTCAAGGCGTTTATCAGGAATGTTGACACCGACTAATTCGGATTTGGTGGGGTTAATCTCCAATCCAATCCTCAGAAGTGCAGGTGCCAACGACAAAGCGTCTCTTAAAATCGTCTCTGGGGAGCCGCCAATAGTGGCATCGTCCAGATACCAAATATTCAGTTCGGAAGAAACCGACCGAGCTATTCCATTTATTCCAAGGCAAAGAGAAGGGGACCTAGTGGATCGCCCTGTTGAACTCCCGTACTTGAAGGAATAATATCCGAACCGAATACTAGAGAGCTAGGTCTTCCATATGACAATAGCGCCAGGGGATACAAAACGGGGAACTGGTCGAAGCAAACTGACAGGAAGTGATCCCGGCGGATGCAGTTAAATGCGTTCTTGATGTCAAGTTTGAGAAGTGCCCTGTCATGGCGAGAATCGGCTGACGCATTGGCGATATAACATCTCATTGCGTGGGCGGCGCCTTCACATCCATTCTTGACAGCAACTCCAAGTTGAACAGGTCCGAAAAATGCGCCAAGATCAGTAGAGACGAGCCTGCAAGCAAGCTTAGCAGCCAGCCTCCTGAAGACATTTCCGACAGCGATGGGGCGAACTCCACCATCGGTCTTCCTTAAGGCAGTGAGATTGGCAGAGAAGAATAAGTCACGTGCATACGGGATAAGGTCGCCGGAGAAGAACCGATTGCAAAGAGCAGTAATTGCCTTCACCAGGCGGGTTCTTGCCTCGCCTGTAACCGGGGACGTCAGGTCACGTAGGTGGCCAGGACGAAGACCGTCCACGCCACCACTGCTGCTGAGGGGGAAACTCGCGATGCAGCTTAAGATCTCCGAGGGCGTAAAGGAATGTGTAGGGGTTCCAGAGAGGACTGGCAAAGCACGGAGGTCGGTGGGGGCAGCCGGATGTTTAAGTTTGAGTGCCTCGAGAAGCTCTTCCGACGGAGGTAGAACAACGTCATCGGAAGCCACAAGGCGAACAGCAGCTTTAACATCGTTTTCCATAAGCTTGGCGTGGACTTTATTACGAAGGTTTGTGCGTTCAGGTTTATTCGTTAAAGGGGTCTCAAATTCAGCGGGGGGAGTAGGAAGGACCGTGAATGGATTTTTGTCGAAGAGAGTCAAATTTTCCTTTAATTGCGAAGTCAGTGAACCGCGCTGCTTCGAATTAGGTTCCCTGTAGGGTGTGCCAATTGCCATGGGACCAAAGCAAAATAATTTCAGCCAATCAGCAGGCTGGTCAGAATCGAGGGCGTTTACAATGGTCTTCGTGAGCGAGTCGGCGACGGCAATCCGAGCTGCTTTCGGAATTTTTATGCATATCTTCCGTGCGCGGCGCAGACCGGCAACAGAGGATAACAAATCTTCGAAGGGGATGTCACAAACAACCGGACGAGACGGGAGTGGGGGATTTTGAAGGGGTGCTGGCTTTAGGGGACAAGCACTGAGACACGCTGGACATTTCCAGATTGCGAGGGCTGCAGATGACATCTTTGTTAAGCCGGCACAAGATAGGTGCACATCTCTCTGACAGTCAAAGCATTTTTCTTGTTTGTTCATATAATTATTTTTTTATAGTCTAACCCAGCGTTTCTCAACCTTTTTGTGCTCGCGGTACCTAAAACTAGGTTTTTTTCTCCTGGCACTTAAAAATCAATATTCATCAGAAATGTTTTTTTAATTAATGGTATTAACAAAAGAAAATATAAGTTAATTAAGGTTGCTTAAGAGCAGAAAGGATAGCGTGGCTATTACCCCTGACAACGGTTGTTGAAAGGCGTTGAAACAGCCATTCGGTCTCCCTTCTATCTTTCGTCTGAACCGAGATCAGGGATCCAAGTTTCCTAATGAAAGAGATTGATTCCTGACCGAAGACTCCAGATGACTCCACAATAATCGGTTGCACTATGAACCTGTCCTTGAGCTCTGAATATTTTAATTTTTTAATTTTCCCGTACACCAACGGGAAGTGCCTTGTTTGGGACTGCGCCTGCACCGACACCTTCTTTTTAATTAATATATCCAAGAAACTTAACAAAAAATTACCAAAGTGCTTGTTTATGTGCAAACAAATTTCCAGACGGGGACGAATTTGCGACAAACATACGCGGAGGTCATCTTCAACTGATAACAACCTGTTTCTGTTTTTTGATTTAATGTCGACGAGACAAGAGAAAGCTTGTTCACACTTATATGATGTTGAGAACTGAAGCAATATTTTTATTGCTTTTTTAAAAATTGAAGGATAAGAATCTTTTATCAAAATCCAGAACTTATCTGTCGTCATTTCAGTAAATTTAATTTTTAATGTGCGGTTATATCGAAGTTGACAAAGCTCCTCATCTTCTGTTAGAGCAGGGGTTCTCAACCTTTTTAGCTCAAGGGCCAAATCGATAATTAAGATTAGCTTCGCGGGCCGCACAAAAAATATTTTTATATTTTCCAAGCCGTAACTAAAAAGAAAGTATCTAAAAAAGGCGTTGTAACTAAAAAGAAAATATTATTTATTTATTAAGTTTTTGAAATCCGGAATAAGTAAACTCGAAGAAGTTCGTAAAAGCTGACTCAAGTGATTATCGGTGAGTTTGTTACGATATTTATTTTTTATGCGAATCATTTTACTAAATATTGATTCGCATAGATATGTAGATCCAAACATTGAGATGTTCATATATGCATTTTGTGTTATATTTTTAAATTTGTCACGAGGAAGTAATTCGTAAAAATTAATAATGGGCGCATTTTTGAACAATGCCGCCAGTTCTATATCCATTTGTAGACACAGAAATCTGTAAACACAGAAATCAATTTCGAAGGATCAAGACTTGCTTCTTCAAGAGCTCGACAAAGTGCTTGAAATATGTCTATTCCTTTTGCAGAGAGGTGGAGTGACGATAATGACAGAAATTCTTCATAAATAGTAAAATTCGGTAAAACCCCTCTAACAAAAACAACTAGTTGTTCTGTATCGGTTATATCTTTGGAACAATTAAGAGCCAAGGAGCAACAAACAAATTCTTTTGCAGTGGAACATAATAGGGAAATTGGCCTGAAGGAGGCCGGGTCTTGTTTTGGTTTTCCACTCTTCAAAATTGGGCGGATGTTCGCCAATTTCCAAATCGTTGGGATTGAGTTGTAGTTAATCGACCAATTGTAAATTTTTGTGAGAACACTGATTCCCTATGTTTTTCAGGAGAATTATAGGAATGCCGTCGGGACCATGTGAGTATGTTACTTTTGTTAGCCATCGAATTTTGTAATTTTAACGTAAAATTAACATTGTTTAAAACAATTGTTTATAAATATCCTTAATTTTAATTTGCGGGTAATTTTTCCAGTAATCAAGTTGTAAAATTTCTCTTGAAACCGTCAGTAATAAACTGGGAGACAGAACACAAATGGGTCGTTGTAGAACGATCTGGTCTAAAACCGTGCTGAAATTCTGACAATTGTAGAACAGGAGAGATTCGCGTTAATATAAGCTTTTCCAATACTTTCGATAAAACACAAGTTATTGAGACCGGGCGGTATGAAGAAGGAACATCCTTTGGTTTCCCAGGCTTTAAAATTGGCGTAATTAGGGAGTTTTTCCATATATTAGGTATCGTACGTAAGTTGATGGAGTCGTTATATAGTCTTGAATCAAGATCAAGACTCTTGATAGTACGGTCCGTGCCCGGGGTCCCAGGTGTTTGAGGTGAACAGCACAAATCCCGTCGGGGCCACAAGCACGGGTGAGACGTAGAAATTTAATAGCCTTGTCAACATTATCTGGTGTGAAGAAGTTGGAATGCGGTTCTAGTCGCGGTCCGAGCCGTTCAATATGTGGAGTGCAGAGAAATCTTTATGATCAATACGTAGTACTTCATAATCTTGTTTGCGAGCGGGTTCCGAGGAATTGTGGGCAACGACCTCAGTTCCTCCGTCCTGTTCACCGATAAGGCAATTGATCCTTCTTAGCGTTTTCCAGAAGGTGGCACAGGAATTTCTGTGACATAATCTTCCAACGAGGCGACTCCACTTGAGTCCGTTATTAGTCCGGATCAGTTCAGAAATTTTAATATTCAACGAACGTATAGTATGATATGAGTCATTGGACTTGATTTTCTTCAGGGCATCCCGTTTTTTGATAAGTGGCAGAATTTGTGATGATAATCTTGGATTAAACTTCTATGAGCTGCAAGAACAATGCACCCGGCCATGACTACATTCCAATTACTGTATTCAAACATGCTCCAAATATTCTCCTACGATACTTGACCGCACTATACAATGCAAGCTGGAGACTTGGATGCGTACCTGACTCTTGGAAAAAGTCAATCGTACGTATGATTCCAAGCCTGGAAAAATGAAAAACCATGCAGAGAACTATAGGCCGATAAGCCTAATATGCTCCGTCTCTAAAACTATGGAACGGATTGTCTTCACAAGATTTTCGAACTTCTTAGAGGAATCAGGTGCACTTGCAGTAGAGCAGTAGGAATTCCGACAAAAAAGATCCTGTGGAGATTGTTTCGGAGAACTCGAGAAAGTCATCTCGCTTAGTCTTGCTAACAATACAGCGACTATTGCTATCTGCCTCGATGTCTCAAAAGCTTTTGACAGCGTATGGCACCTGGGCCTCTTGGAAAGTGTCGCCAAGATCAAACCCGGGTTTAGAACGGTCAATTGGCTGAAGAGCTACTTATCAATGAGGAGGTCATACATACGATGCGGAAACCGTTTGTGGGAATCTGTCGATCTCAAAAGAGGGGTACCTCAAGGCTCGGTCTTGAGCCCTCTGCTTTTTAATATTTACGTTGGTGATATTCAAAAACCGAAAGATCCTACCAGTCGTCTCATGATCTACGCGGACGACATACTAATAACGGATGCTTCGTGGAGAAAAGACTTCTCGTGAAAGAAATTAAAAGGATACGTGACAAGAGTGGAAGAGTGGTATATATCAAAAGGACTGAAGCTCGCAAAAGAAAAGTGCACCGCCACTTAGATTGCAAAACAGGGAGCTAAACGAAAACCGCCGAGAAACCTCTATGGGTTTACAGTAACGGAGAACCTGAAATACCTTGGGGTTGAAGTTGGATCCAAGGGTTCTTACTTCAGATACATCGACTCGAGGAGAAGGAAATGCGCTCAAATTCTCAAAACCATAATTCACTTCCACCTTTGCCCGGAAACATTTTTATATGTTTATAAAACGTGCGTCGAACCATTGCTTACCTACGGGTTCGAGGGATGGTACCCTACTGCTGAGAGAGATGGCATTATCGCTAAGCTCGAAAAGACGAGACGATATGCCATCAAATTGGCAAATGAACTCCAGCTGGACCAACCCATCCCTCAAGAGATGGAAGACGCGACGGAAACGGTTGGAAGTGTTCTTGAGAGAGCCTTTTCCTTTCGAATCTCGAATTAAATAAAAAAAAGAGGGAAACAACGGAGAAGAGGCATACGTTGTCTCATTAACTTTCTCTCTCTTTTTTCGGCTTTTCCGTTTTAATAAAAAAATCATTCATTCATTCTTGTCGATGCTACAAATACCTGTACGAAGATGTGGCTGGTGTTATTGAAGTACATCTTATATTTAAGAAAAACAGTTAACGCTTAACAAAGATTTTTGATTTGTTTAAATTCTTTATGAAAAAACAAAACTTGATACTGTTGAGAATTATGTATGCAAAAGACTTTACAAAAAATCCGAAAAATATTGTGAACTATTATCAACTGCCAACCAAATTAGATTTTAAAGAATACAAATTGAATTTTCCAATCGTTAAAAAAATAAAATTTTTTTCGAATATTGAAATCTTATTTAAACTATTTAAACAGATACAACTGATTTATTTAATCGTCTAAATTTAATATTTGCGGATGCTAAATCGAAATATGATCAGTATATAACTTCGAGAAATATACAATTTGTCGGAATACAAACATTTAGATCTTTATTGATCGTTTGTTTTTCTGAAATTAAAAATGCAATATTTGAAATTTAAAATTTCGATCCTGCTCGATATATGCTAAGATGTAGTTTTTGAGTCACAAGAAAGTGATTTTTGCATGAACTGAAAAAAATTTCGAACGTAGGTTTTATCGAGCTGGAAAAGGAAATACAGTCCGACCCCCAAATGGGGCACCAAGTGCCCCAAAATGCGGGGGTGCCCCAAAAAACAGGGGGTGTTATTTTTTTAAAAATTAAACCATTAAACATCAAAAAACATTTTTACTAAAATATTCAGTTATTTTCTTTTTATTTGTAGAGTTTTGTCTGATATTGTTCGTCAATTTCAGCCGAAAATCAAAAAAATCTCGGAGCATACTTGGTGCAACATTAGAAATTTTTTCTTCTAAATTGTTAAGCAGATCTTTTGTTTTTGCTACGACATTTTCACTATTTTCGGTTTCTGAATATGTATCATAAACATTATTGTTCATGTCTTCGCATTCTCCATCAATTGTTTCGTTAACAACTTGATCTAAATGTTCATCTGTTAGACAGTTTTTTGTTGCATAAGAATCACGGTTCCTGTCGATTTTTCTTCCAACAATTAACAATACTTTTAGCATCTATTTTCTCCCATCCTTCTGAAATTAGCATCATAACCTGACGCAAATTTAATTTACCAATAGAATGTGTAAAATCGTTTTCGAAATCTTGAAAACATAAAAAATTCCATTAAGAAAGAGGAATAATAATCTTTAAAAATCTTGATTATTCCCATATCCAAAGGTTGTAAATAGGGCGTTGTATTTTTCGGCAAAAATAAAAATTCGATGTTCGAACATTCGGCAGTTTTATGGCATCCCGCATTGTCAAGTATTAATAATATTTTTCTGTTGTTTTTGCAAAACGATTCATTTATAAGTGTAAGCCAACTCATAAAAGTCTTTCCAGTCATCCATGCATTTTGAGAAGATGAATACAATAACCCAAAATCTTGAACATCAAAATTTTTTAGACACCGAGGTTTTTATATTTTCCAATAATCAATGGATTAAGTTTTTCCCCGATTAAACTGCAGCATAGAAGAACAGTGAGTCTTTCTTCCCTTGTTTATAACCAAAACACGGTTCGCCTTGTTCAACAAATGATTTTTGAGGAGTTCTTTTTATAAAAAGCGCAGTTTCATCACAATTAAATATATTCTCAGGTCCATATTTAATACTTTCTGGTCAATTTTTCAAAATAATTTTTCACATAAGATAAATCACATGAAGCTTTTTCACCACATATTGACTTGAATTGAAGTTCATGCCGCAATTTAAATCTATCAAGCCACCCATTGGAAGCTTTAAAGAAGTAAATCCATTTTTGAAGCTGTAACTAAGGCAATTTTTTTCAAAATAGGGCCTGAAATCGGAATTTTATCTACGCGTAGTCTTTGAAATATTTCAAAGACTTGATCATCAAATTTATCTTTATCGGCTTTAAATGTGTCATATTCCTCAGAAATAGTATTGCCGTGTTGCAAGAAAGGTACAATATTCGTTTTATTCTTGATATTGTTCCTTTACTTGTGTTGTACTTTTTCATTAGTTGCCTCTCAGATAAATTTTCTTCAAAATTTCTTTAGCAATCTTCAATTTAGTTTCGTAATCCATAACCACAACAATAAAAATATAATTGAAAATAAAACAAAAAAAATTAATTTATTATAATTTTATTTTATTTTTAATTCCTTATAAATGATTTTATGGTGCCCCAAAAATTCCATAATTTTTTATCGATTTTTATTTTTTCTGCCAAAATGTACTTTTGGAATAAAGTGCCCCAAATTGCGGGGGTGCCCCAAATCCAGGGTGCCCCACCCCTGGGGTCTGCCCATTTTGGGGTCGGACTGTAGTCGAATTTTAAACGCCAATTTATCTGTGGTAGTCCCTAAATAACAAGTATAGTCTACTTACTAGACGAATAATTTGGAACAATGGGTAATCACCTTGCAAGATCCCCGTAGGAACAAACAAATAAAATACAGACATTTCTAACACCTTCAAGATCGTTCGAAATTTCTGGGATCGAAAACAAACGATTGGAGGGAGACAAGTTGGGTTTTTCAACGATTCTCGGTCACTGAGCTTCGCGGAACCTGCCATTCAATACGCAGCGCGGCGTCAAAGTGCAGACCCTTTATCTCTTTGAAAAAACCTTTTAGCCCTAGTTAGTTAATTCACTTACTTTAAATGTGTAATTAAAAAAATGTATAAAATTCAGATATCAAATGATTATTCAAGAAATTTTCAAAAAATATATCTTGAGAAGAAGCCCGACTCAGAGATAAAAGAGTAACAATTTGAGAGGAAGCAGCGTAGCCAGAGATAGACTTCCACTGTAGGCTCACAGAGATGGATCCTTCCCAGTAGGTCTCTGTGCCAGACGGTGTCGAAAGCCTTCGAGATGTCCAGACATACAAAAGATAGTTTCTTTGAACTCCATTGCTCTCGAAATGGTGGACTGTACCGTTATGAAACCGTCACTGCAGCTACACCAAGAGAGAAAACCCCATTGCTGCGGAAGCAGTATTTTCTTCTCTTCAGCGTGGAATTCGAGGCGCTTGTTCATGATTTTTTCCATCAGCCTTGAGATAGTTGGGATTAGGCTTATGGGACGGTAGCTGCTAGCGAGATTCACAGGCTTCGCAGGCTTTTTGATCATCCGGACGCGGCCCCACTTGAGACTTGCCGTAAACAGATCCGCAAGGAACACATGTAAGTCCTCGGAGACTTCCTTAAACAGCCGCATCGGCAATGCTCCGTACGATGTTAGATAGTGAAGCATGAAATTGCTTAACTTACTCATCGTAGCCAACAGGACGACCGTTACCTTGCATGAAGCTCCTATAGTATGGCCAGTTATCCTTGAGAGACTGTAGTGTGTGGATATGCGTTTTTGTTTAACAATACTAGTGTGAATTTTCATCTCCATTGATAGGTGGTCACTTCAGATATCGTCAAGCACTGTAGGCTTTTATATAAGGTTAGCGACAGAGTAAGAACAGATGCACAGGGTTTCCCCGCCGAAGGGCGAGTGGTGGTTCGGGTCTTTAGATGCAGGTTTTGACAGCTGGGTAGTTGGGGCTGGGGTTTGAGTTTTACACAAATCTAATGGCAAGAACTAAACAAACTGCTCGAAAAAGATCCAAAGTTATGGTACCCAAAGTTATTAAAGAGAAGCAAAGTGAAACTGCAAACAAACAAAGAGGCCATTTCCTTTGAAAAGGATTTAAAGGCAGGTTTCCAAGGCAGGTTTTGGGGCATTTCTACCGTACTTCGTACCAACACAGCTCGAAGTTGGTATCCGAGGAGGCGCCGAGGCCGAGGTCCACGCTCTACGTGAGTTTGTTAACTCTTGCACGGATTTCAACGAATTCTGGCCAAGATCTAACTTGGAGACAGAGGATCAAGGAGTGATGTTGGTTACTTCCTCCTCTAAAAAAGGAGATTAACCTCCAGTAGACAACGGTCGGATTAGCATCAATTTACATTTTAAATTGTAAGTTATGAAAAAAATTTGAAATATTATCGAATGGGATGATTTATATTAAAAGAATGAATTATCTCAATAAACTGGCAATTCATTTTTTAAAAATCAGAGAAAACTGAATGAATAAAAATGAAAATAATTGTGTTTTAAAAAGTTCAAAATAAGTAAAAAAACGATTAAAGAAATAAAATCGGAAAATAGCACAAAAATGTTGAAATTTCAAATAATTTAACCATTAAAAGAAACTACATCCCGAAATATTCCTTTGAATCCAATTAAATATATAAATAAAGGTAAACCAAATAAAGACAACAGAGCTACATAATGGATCAACAGCGTAGTCACACGTGGCTTAATTCATTAGTTTTGTCATTGAAAATTAAATAATTAAACAAAATGTAATTAAAAATGAACTATATTTTAATTAAAACACAATTTTAAATATCATTAGTTCTCATGCATTACATAAAAATAAAGTCTCGAACAAATTTCTGATCCAGAGGAAAAAAATTCAAATAAAAAGACTATAATTCGCCACTTAATCCTACCAAAATATTTAAATCCAAATAAAAATGTAATTGATATCGATTCCAGCTATCTCCCTTGGCTTTTTATCCGCCAATTTCTGCCAGGCTCATGGCTGGAATACAGCGCCTGTGTACTCTACAGGTTTCACTGATGTCTCTTGGTGGCTACTTTCTCACTCAGTCGCTCATTAATTTCCTCAATATCCATTGAAATAATCGTTACGTGATTCACCGCCGTAGTTGAAAGGTTGCCTCTACTGGAAACTCGATCTTGACGAGTGACGCCGCCATGATTCTAAGTACTAGATGAATCTCGGATGGAACGTGTTGAAATCTTAGTCTAAGAAACAGCCGAACGCAAATGAATAAAAATAAAAGAATTTAAAAAGAATGAGCACCTTCATTCATTCCGGATTAATTAGATTTACTAGCATACTCGTTCTCTCTCTTGTTCTTGCAAAACTGTGTGGCTGGCACATGCAAAATCTTAGGCACATACGTACAAACACTTGTTCAACCTCCGGAGCAAACCTCAGGAATAGAATATGCAAGAAAGATTTAATCGTTGAAAAAGTTGGCCTCAAAATTAATCTGAAAAATTTGAGATCACTAATTTGAACCCTAGTCAAGCTGATTTGGGGTTTATCATAAATGAGCATGGACACATCATCATGACGTTAAAATAACTTGAAAGGAAGATCTATAAATGCTGTGATCACCAATATTGAAATTCTGTAGGAAAAAATCTTCTTGTTTTACTGGACGCACATGACGAACTGTTCCTCCTAAAAAGTATATATTTCGGACTAGGCTTATGTATTTTATACGCTCTGCTTTATGTGTCCAATGAAAATTTAAATTATTTAAACTCAGAATGATAACTCGAGTTTGTTCCGAAATATTTGCAACAATAATTACTTTATTGTAAATATTTTTCTTCTGAAACTAAAAAAAACGGTGTTTGAAAGATGAAAAAAGAGTGTTTCAAAAAATGAGAAATTCTTTATTTTTGACACCGATCAATGCAAAAAAATTGTTTGATTGCAACCAGTTAATCGCTATACCAAAGAAACATTAACGTATAGAACATCTTTTGGACATGATGAAATCGGATTTATCAAAAAGAGCAGCCAAATACATTAATTAATTGGAGATACGGTTATTGGAATTTGGGGCATCTACAGTGGCCGACAACAAAATTTAAAAGATTTAAAATAAAATTATTTGCAAAAAGGAAATCAATACGAAAAAATATCTAGAAAATCGAGTTACGTCCATGAAAAAAGAAGTTTTAACTTTATGAGGCACGCGGGGAAATGTAAATTTATTAAATGTCACCGTCCGCTGAACGGACCACGCCTTTAAATGAAACAATATCAAAATGTCAATTTCATTAATTCTATCCATATAAAATAGGAAAAACTTATGGAATTAACCGATACAGTGCAACCCCTTATTGGGGCGACCCCGGACGTGGGGCACCCTCGGGTTTTGGGGCACCCTCGGGTTTTGGGGCAATTTGAATTTTTATTAGGAGTTTTTCTGTTTATTCTTTATAAGATAAACCCCGTTATGGGGCATTTAATATTTTATATATTTTTTAGTTATAATTTTTGAATTTTATTTTATAATGACTAATAATAACGTGTTTCTGTTGTTTTGATGGATGTAATTTTGATGGATGTGAAGGTTCTGATGGCTTCAGAGAACCCGATAATAGTGATAAACATTCATTTCTCGACAGGTCGTTTTGGATCGATTAATTTGACAATGGATCGATTTTTTTTTTTTTTTTTTGAAAAGAGACAGTTTATAAGGTAAAGAAATCACTAATTAAGAGGCGGAACCGCAGCCGAGAGGAGGATCGAGGAACAGTTCCCCCTTAGAACTGCGAGAGAGATGCGCTCAAAAAGCCACATCAGTTCACGGGGGTCGTTCCTTGCCCTTCCCAATGACCTTCCGATCTTCGAGAGGAAACGGAGAGTAGACGGGCCAAGTACACCGGAAGTTTCCACTGACACCGGTTCGAAGATGAAACGGTCCATCAGGGAGGCGTACTTAGATGCCTTCTTCGTCTCCGCCCTCTTGGCTGCTGAGCCAGCCTCGACCGCCGACAAGGAAAGACATGATGATGCGAAAGTATCAGAGCATGTCGCATCCCAGACGATTGCTTTCCCGTTCTTGTAGGGAAAGAGTGAGACCCCGTCAGGTCTCTTACCATCCTCCCTTAGAAGGCCAGGAGGCTCCAGCTGACAGGGAAATCCGGCTGCTTCAAGTGCATGTTTTACTACGGAATTTAATTCAGAATGCCTGGGAATCCGGCCAGGGCTTTGCGACAGGAAAGTGGATGGAGACCTTTCCGATCTACGACAGAACCACAGCGGCAAGTGTGTGGAAAGCAGATGTCCAGACCAAGTCTAAGAGAGATGCCAATCTGCACACTTTGGGTCCAGCAGGGTTCCCGTATTTCCGGAAGGGTATGCGTTGAGCCAAGCGCCACTCCATTCGGAGGAGGATGCGGCCAAAAGACAAGCGCGCCGGTGTTGATCACAGGAGGATAATAGCGAATTGTATAACTGAAGAAACATTGTTTCCGTCCACGCCTTTGTATAGCAGGGATAGCAAGGAATGTCGAAGCCACGGGAAGACCAAACTTCGATACCATGAGAAAGCTCTTGGTCCAGAACGGATTCGGAAGGGGGAGAAAGAATCCTAAGGACAAGCGGACTACAGCGGTATGACGAAGAAAGGTAGAAAGGGAGAGCCAAAACAGAAGGAGCTTGCAGACCTAGTCCGCCGTGACGGACTGGCAGGATCGCTTGTTGCCACCCGGCATCATCAAAATTGACATTAGTATTAGCCGAAATTGAGTTTCTATGGATCGATTAATTCAAAAGTATCAATTCGGAGCGAAAATAACGGATCATTTGCCGACAAGTAAAGACTAAAATTGTTAAATGAAATTAAGAATAAACATCTTTTGGTTTTAAATTAACAAAACGTTAGTTTTTTTCGTTAATATTAGAAAACCCCTCTATCTGGGGAAACCCTGTTTTTGGGGCACTAGGTGCCCCAAAAAGAGGGTTTAGACTGTATATGCAATTATCCGATATTGCCAAAAAAATCAATAATTTTTTGATTCAGCAAATAACATAATTTCTTCTCTATTCTTTAAAATCCATGAAACTTGAGACTGAGAACAGTTGGATCTTGCAGATAGAGTTGCCTGAGTTTGGCCTCCTTGAATAAAACAAATTGATTATTTCCAATTTTTGAGAAAGTGTAAGATCACGACGTAACGAAAATGACATGTGCAATAATAATTGTGACCGGTTCATAATGAGATACGGTTGAATACGAGCCGCTAAAAAAATCGATAATTAATAGACCGATTCAAAAGGCCAATTAATATAAAGGCAAACGTTCCGAACTAATGAACGAACTTTAAATTTTTGAAAAAATGATGTTTTATATTTGAACCATGCTTGCTGTAAAATAGTAAAATTATTTACAACATTAGCAAATTATAATGTGAATTATTTTTATTTTCGATAATAAAAATTGCAACATTAGCAAATTATAATTTACATCTAATTTTTTGGCAACTTTGTAACAACCTTAACTCTTACCTTAACACAAACCCTAACGTTGGCAAGTGACAACATAAATTATATTCAAAATAGTTTTTTTCCATTAAAAAATTATGATTTAACGGCATTAATAACGTACCTAACCCAACTGACCCTAAACCTGACCCTCCTAACTGACCCTAAACCTGTGACCCTAAACCTGACCCTAAACCTGACCTAAACCTGACCATAAACCTGACCCCTAAACCTGACCCTAAACCTGACCCTAACCCTGACCCTAAACCTGACCCTAACCCTGACCCTAAAACCTGACCCTAAACCTGACCTACCTGACCCTAAACCTGACCCTAAACCTGACCCTAAACCTGACCCTAAACTGACCCTAAACCGACCCTAAACATGACCCTAAACTGACCCTAACCCTGACCCTAAACCTGACCCTAACCCTGACCCTAAACCTGACCCTAAACCTGACCCTAACCCTGACCCTAACCCTAACCCTGACCCTAACCCTAACCCTGACCCTAACCCTAATATGAATTAACGGCATTCACGCCATTTAACGGCTCGTATAACGCCACTTACGCCACTTTAACGGCTCGTTTAACGGCTCGTATTCAACCTGGGCTCGTATTCAACCGGTCACAATAATTAACTTTTACTAAACCTTATTTTTAAAGCCTAACCCTAACTCGAGAAAAACGCCTATAAAGCTTTTGCTTTTACAAAGCCCTAATTTTAAAAGCTTATAAGATTTTAAAATTTACATTAAAAACAAAAAATGTCAAAAACAAAATCCATTAAGCTTTTCAGTTTCAAAATATGTACGCCGGTTAATTTGTTTCCTTAATCGTTTTCTAGAAGATATAAATCCTCCTGAACTGTGCTGACATAATACATTGTCGCATCTAGCCAATTTGAGTGTATAGTGGTTTTTTGTATTATTTTCAATTAAATCAGAAAATTTTATATAGAAAGTACCAATTTGTGACTTCGGCAACTTCGAACAGACTACGAGAGGAAGGCCCATGTATTTATGAAGTCTCGACTGCTACAGGAATGAAAACTCTGCCATTCCCCCATCAGCATTTTCGCGCTTAATTGTTTTCCCATTAACATTTCAGAAATAATCGTTTTAATTCGAAAGGATTTTTTGCCGTCTTCAAGGGAAATTGTCTGTCAATCCGTTAGAGACAGTGTCAGAAAATTAATTAATTTGAAATTAGTTTATTAATAACTAAGTAAACGAAAGTTCAAGAACAAAATTAGATGCGAGTCATGTAAGTAACTACATATCTCGACGAAAAGAATTTTTATTATTGTTTAATTTAAAATCAGTTTTTAAGTGTATCTTTTGTTAAAGAATCCAGAAATAGAAAGATTGGTCGTTAATAAACACCATCCATATCACTAATTAAATAATTTTTTTCTTTAATTTTCTAAAAATCGATAAAGGGTACGCGAAAAATTATTTGATGCTAACAAATACACGAACCAAAAAAGTTTGAGAATTACTGTTTTAATACGTTCTTCTAAGATCGTTAAATTATAAACCTCAATCTGTTGACAGTTATTCTTTCAATCCACCCATTTCTGTATTCGTAAAAAAATTAATGAATTTTACATTAAAAATCATATTTTTAATAATAATTAAACATTTTGTTGTGCAAATTTTTAATTTTAGTAAAATTAAAGAATGTAATTATTTGGCGTGTATTTTATTCGGACTGTGACATATTATTTCAAGTTAGCACCAAACGTAGTACACGATGGGGTACATTTGTCTTTACTTTTTTTTCTACTTTACAAATAAACTTTATCAATAAAAAGAAATTAACTAATTAATTTCCCAAGTCCTAGGCCTTCAAAATGTACCAAGGATAGAGATCTTATTGTAGACCACAAGTTGGTAAGGACAATTTTTCTCGAATTTCAGGGTTTCTCATTGGTTTGATTTCTGTGAAATTAACTAATAGACAAACTTGGTCAAATGACTGTCCAAAAATGTTACCAGTGATTTTTACAAATGGGGACTATCTGCAATCATAGTTATAAATGCTTGCAAAAAAACAGATTCACAACTACTTAAATATTTCAAAAACCTTTCACCTCCTCCACAAAAAGGTTCTCTGTGTTTCTGCGAAGTTTTATTGCTCTGCTCGCTTGTAATTAAAATAAAGTTAATTTTTTATTAATGATTATTTGATTATCTTAATTTTTAATGGCAAACATAATAAATTGAAACACGTGTGACACGCTATCAAATTAGTTTGTTGTACTGTCACTATTATTTTGTTCAACTTTATATTTCTTTATGTAATTTAATTCAAAAGGAATATTTTGTGATGTAATTTCTTTTAATGTTTAAGTTATCTGAAATTTCATCCTTTTATGTCATATTTTTCGATTTTATTCCTTTAATTTGTTTCTTTTACTTATTTTGACATCTCTGACAAACTGTTATTGTTTTTTTATCTTTGTTCATCCTATTTTATGCGATGGGACGCAGATTAAGATATTACAAACTGATTCTTACATGCATTTTTGTGCGTACTCGCGACACACTCAAATACAACTCCAAATGTGTTTTCTTTTTCTTTTGTCATTTTCGTAAACGGTCAACAAATTTTTTCTTTTTTCAGCTAATTCTTTCTTTTTATTAACGTACATTTTGTAATGTAACGCGATTTTAAATTAATAAATGAATTCAATAACCGACTTGAAACTTGATCCTTGAAACAAAATCCCGTATTGAATTTGGAAAATTCCACTTTGAACTTGAAATCCCATATTGAATTTGAGAAATTGGTTTTTAAAATTAGGGCTTTGTAAAAGTTGAGGTTTAATAAGCATTTTGTTGGAGTTAAGGTTGGCTTTTAAAAATAAGGTTCAGTAAACGTTGGGGTTGTTTTTGTTAAAAATTAACTTTAGGGTTTCATTTCCTAAAAGTTCTGTCAAATAATTTTAAATTTGTAGTTTTTTGATAGAAGTGATTTTTATAATTTAAAAATGATTATTTTAATTGGAAAACCTGTAAAAGTAATAAAAACGATAATTAATTCAATATTTTTTCAAATTTAAGGTCATTTTGATTTTGTTCTATGTCTAATTTTTCAGAAGTCAAAAAAACGATAAAAAATAGCTTTAAAGTTGGACTATAAAAAATTAAGACATATTTTAAATTAAGATTGTTTGCAGATAATGCAGATAATGGGATTTTATCTCATTTTCCTAAATTATTTAAATATGCGATGGAGATGAAAATTATTGAGTTTTCCTATATTAAAGAAACTCTTTTATCGATAAGCAAATCATTTCAGAACAGGTCAGAATAAAATAAAAAAATTACAGCAGATTCCATGATTTTACAAAAAATCTATCTTGTTCGTTACACTCTGATTGCGGAAACAGAATATCTAAATATTTCAAAATTTGAAATAAAAATTTCTGAATTTAAGATTCAATTGCTTGATTTAAAAAGTAAAGAATTATGGGCTCAAAAGTTTATCCACCTAACCACCGAATATGAAAAATTAGAAACGAAAAAAATATTCTTTAATAATTGATATTAGAATTAAATAAAAATAATCGTGCAGAAACACGAAATAGAAAGACAAGATTTGTTAACATTTGATGTATGGATTAGCCTTCCCGAGTCATCTTATCTATTAAAAAAATTCGCATTTGGAATTAAAACATTTGGATCAACATATATTTGCGAAAAGTCATTCACAAAAATGAATTCAATAAAATTAAAATTGAGGAGTCAGCTAACCGACGAAAGTCTTAATTCTTGTGTAAAATTAAAAATGACTAACTATATTCCCGAGTTAATAACACTGTCAAATGAAATACAAGGACAATCGTCGCATTAATTATTTTATAATTTTTAATGTTTAAATTTTTTTTTATGTTTTCTTTAAAAAATATTTTTATATATGCTTAATTGCTGTTTAAGTAACAAGTGGCTCTTTGCCACAAAAAAGTTGCTGACCCTTGCACATAGGCATATTGAATTTCTAAATATTATGTCACATGCCCTGTTCGTTACCATGCCCCGCTCGTTACCATTGCTCTAAATTTTTAAAATTTCAATTTAAAATATTTAAATGATTGAAATTTATTTACTTATTAATTTTAAAAATAATAATATTATGGATTTTTATTTTTCAATGCTTAACCATTATCATTAAAAAACAATAAATTAAGCATGCTGTTTATCTCATGGTTATGGTTAGGGTATAGGTTAGGGTTAGGGTATAGGTTAGGGTTAGGGTGAAGGTTAGGGTTTGGTGAAGGTTAGGGTTTGGGTGAAGGTTAGGGTTTGGGTGAAGGTTAGGGTTTGGGTGAAGGTTAGGGTTTGGTGAAGGTAGGGTTGGGTTGAGGTGAAGGTAGGGTTTGGTGAAGGTTAGGGTTTGGGTGAAGGTTAGGGTGAAGGTTAGGGAAGGTTGGGTTTAGGGTTGAAAAATTTAAAGTAGAATTTTTGAATGGAGATACAAAGATTGTTCACATGAAAAGAATCAAAAAAGGACAAATTTAATTTTTCGTTTAAACTCAGATCTATATATGATTTTAAACTAAAAAACTGGATAAAGTTGAGTTTTTTATAAGAGATCTACAGATGATTTTAAACCTTTTCGTTTTACATTTCAAAAAATGTTTTAAAAAAAAACTAAAAACTGGTTAGAGTTAATTATAAAACTATCAAATATGTGCCTTTAAAGCGTTTCACACAATTCACATTTTTAAAATATGTTTTAATGTGCTTATCAGTCAAAATGGTTTGTTGTAAAAAAATATTATTTTAATTTATTTGTTTTTAAAGCATCTTTTAGTATATCATTAAATGTACTATAATTAACCTAATATATAGGTTGAATTTATGTCGTTGTGATTGTCGTTGTGAGTTGTGGCAACCAGTCTGGTATGCCCGCCTCGCCACAATAGATGCCAAAAATATTTGCAGAAAAACACCTGGGCCACTATCCAGGAGGCCAATCCGGAAAAGTCGCAAAACCGGGAGTCGGAGGAGCCACTGCCGCGCCCACTGTCGCCGGACCATCACCCGATCACCATTGCAGAGGTGACCTGGGCCATCCGTTCGTCAAAAGGCAACGCACCGGCCATGACAAAATACCGATGCGATTGTTTAAGGAAGCACCCGAAGACCTACATGTGTCCTCGCGGATCTGTTTACGGCAAGTCTCAAATGGGGCCATGTGCCGGAAATGGAAAATCTCAGAGGTCCGGATGATCAAAACGCCTGCGAAACCGGTGAATCTCGCTAGCAGCTACCGTCCCATAAGCCTAATCCCAACTATCTAAGGCTGATGGAGAAAATTATGGCCAAGCGCGACTTCCACGCCGAAGAGAAGAAAGTGCTGCTCCCGCGCAGCAATGGGGTTTTCGCTCTGGAATAGCTGCGGTGACTGTTTCATTACGGTACAGTCCACCATCTCGAGAGCACGGAGTTTAAAGAAATTATCTCTTGTTATGTCTGGACATCTCAAAGGCTTTTGACAGCGTCTGCACAGAGACTCCTGGAAGGATCGAACTCTGTGAGCCACAGCGGAAGTCTTCCTCTGGATTGCGCTGCTTCCTCTCAAATCGCTACTCTTTATCTCTGAGTCGGCTTCTTCTCAAGATATATTTCGCTCCGAAGGGGGGGTTCCGCAGCGGTCATGTCTCAGCCCAATCTTTTTCAATTGGTAATGAGCAGTTTCCCCACACCCTCCGATCCCAGGACATCCTACTCCTCTACGCGAGATTTGTTCTCGTTCTGGACACCTCGATGGACACCAATGCCTCGAGAGAAACGACTTGCCGGCTACATTGAGGAGATAAAGAATTGGTGCATTGGTAAGCGACTCTCGCTGGCCATGGAAAAATCTGCATATCTCCAAATTAACCCAAGAAGTCGCAAGATCGCAAACCCGGCTCTTTGTGGAAATTGCTCGCCCTGAGAGCATACGTACTGGGATCACAATCGACGCAAAACTCGAGATACCATTTGCATTTCAAAACGGAGAGAAAAGGGAAAGCCATCGCCGCTCTCCGACTCCTAAGAAGCATGCACTTGAATCCAAATACCTTCCTATTGTATACCATGCAAAAACAATCTTGCCCAGCCTACTGTTGTATGGAAGCTTGGTTCTACTCGAAACAATATGAGAAAATTCTGGAAATGCGAAAAAATACGGAGATACGCTCTAAAACTAGCCTATATGCTAAAATCATGGGAGCCTGTCCCAAGCTGGGCGGAGAGCAAGGTCTCCAGAAGCTACGGCAGGCCATCGAGGCTTCTATCCGAACTTTTCGGAAACGCCTAAAGTACTGACCTATTCATCGATCGTGGAAATAGCAGGTGTCCCTGCTCATAGACAGACAAAAGCGGACGAAACCATGGAAAGAGCTCGAATGCCCAAAGCAATCGTCTCGTAAATACTTCCGCACTAATTTTCTGTCTCGCTCTTCTTTCTTACAATAAAATTCTTCGCATTAGTTCGTTCGTTTGTGATGATTAATATTTTTCTTAAAAAATTAAAAAATCATTAATGCTTATTTCTCAGAAATAATCGGAGGTGGTACCGAGTGGGGCATAGTAATCCCTGAGGCATGTGAACATATTATGTTTGAAGATGATATTTTGCGACAACTTGAGTGTCTGACTTCCGAATATCGTTATGGCTGTTATATTTCTTAATTTTGCGGCTTTTTATAATTAGAAGGTATGACTACTTCCTTATGAAAGAAATAAAAAATGATAAACATTAGTACATAGTAGTCTATCGCGGACACAGTTTGTCGTCAAACATCATCTCATTGGTTCGGACATTATCATTTAACACGCAGAAAATCAAGAAAAAACGTTCGGTAATCAGCAAATACCAAATCTTTTCACATATAAAAATTTATTTACTACTAAAACTATTTTTTTAATTATCTGATTATCTCTAAAAACTGTAAAAAATTTCATTAGAAGAATAAAAAATTTCATCTCTCTTTTATAAAACGTTTTTGGAAATTTTGAATATTTTTCAATCGCATTAGCAAATTCAGCAAGTATAAAAAGAGAAACTTTTCAACTTTCTGTATTTATTTGAGGGATAATTGAAGCATTCTAATTTTGTTAACAGTTTGTCAAAATTATTCCAATGACAGGTACAGTGTCTGGAATTGACGTTTTAAAGCATTTAATGAAAACTTTTAATAAAATTCAATATCATACTTTAAAAATTTGTTGAAATTACGACAGAAGCACTTCCATGCTCAAGAAAAAAAATTTTCTCCTTCAAATTGAAATTCTTTGAAAATGGTTGTCAATATTCGTTCCACCTGTTTGGACACGTTCTCGCTAGGAAATCTCGCACTATCCGCCGCCAATCCTGGGCACGCTTCGAGGCAGGCCGAGGACCGAAAGATTCTCAAGTACGGCCACCTCTCCAACTCGCTGTTCTTTACTCCTATTGCCGTGGAGTCCTTCCGGGATCTTCGGCCCCAAGACACTCCGCTTCCTTCGCTCGCTCGGTCGACGGATTTCAAGGACAAGCCACAATCCAAGAGAGTATTCTTGGCTCCTGGAACGTCTGTCGATTGCTGTGATCCGAGGGAACGGCTTCGCCATTCACAAAACTGGCCGGGTGTCTCGTGAGGTCATTAATTAGCTTAGCTATCTTTTTACTTTTATAAATCACATTACAGTCAAATTCCGCCCCAACAACAACCCCGCTTAAATTGTTTTTTCTTCCGAAAACACAACATCTTTGATTCAACCTCTAGACATGGGTATAATAAAATGTTTTAAAGTATATTACACAAACTTCCTAATGGAATTTATGTTCGATTTGAAAGAAGATACAACAATTAATCCTAAATCTGTGAAAAATATAGAATCGCGAATTTTATAATGGAATTGGGATAGAGGACAAAACAACGATATTAGAAACGTATGAAATGATAGATAAGTTGGAAAATGTAGCGCAAAATACATATTTTATGAGTTTAGATTTCAACTTGGAAAAGATTTAAGAAATAAGAAAAATTTGAAATTGACTGATTATTTCAAAAAAATGTTTATTGTATTATCGGCATATAAACACTTTGAAAGATGTGAAAGAGTTCTTTGTTCGCAAGTAAACCAAAATTTAAATTTAATGAACTATAATTCAATAGTTTGAACCAAACCCCTGTTTGGAAGGGTACCCCCGCTTTCTGGGGCACTTTGGTGCCCCACCCCGGGGTAAGACTGTATTAATAAAAAAAATATTCGCTTCCTATCATTAAAATCGTTTTAATTAAAATAACGTTTTTTTTTATTAATAATTGTTTAATTAATCTTAATTATAAATAAAAAATATAATAAATTAAGCCACGTTAAGCACTTGTGGGTTTATAATGTCGTGCGTTTTTCACTATTTAGTCGTTTTTTATATTTATATTTAATTTGGATTTAAAGGGAATAATTCATGATGTATTTCTTTTAATGATTAAGTTATCTGAAATTCCATCCTTTTTGTGATATTGTCCTATTTTATTTCCTTGATCTGTTTTATTTTACATACCTTGAAATTTCTGAATTACTATTATTTTCTTTGAAATTTTTATCTTTTATCCCTATTTTTGTTATATTGCATTTTTATTAATTTTTCAATTGTATTTATTGTTTCATGAATCAAATAGTCTATATGTGATGTCAATTTATCATTTGCCTGTCACAGTAATTGTCAAAATTATTTGAATTTGTTTCTAATCAATAATTGTTTCGATAATACAAAATTTATTAAAATTAAGCGTCTAGGTTTTTCTACTCGATTCATATTAATTTTTTTGTTGACAATTTTTAAACGAAAAAAATCTAGCTATTAAGTACTGGCTTTTTTTCAACGAGTACAAAATGTCACTGAAAAGTATTATAAATCGTCACGCTCCGGCAGCCAGTATCGCGTGCGTGTTGCCACGAAGAACTGCAATTCCGATACGTTGGCGAAGCCAATACCCCTCGCGACTGTCCCTTCTTCGTTTAGCCAGCATCGCCCCAATTTCCTTGAGAAATTCCGCGGTTTTGGATCCCACTACACCAGACGTCTCTATCGAGATTGGGACAAAACGGAAAAGTTTTCCGATCTCCAAATACTTAGATATCTTCGCCTTTTCTGCTGCATTAGCAGCCCAACCGGACGAATGAATATTCCGAAGAATCGTGGACTGTGGGAGAACGTGTCTACGCACGTCGCATTCCATGCGAGTGATTTTCCCTGGGAGTACGGGAAAAGAGTTATCCCATCGGGCCTTCTGCCATCTTCCCGGTCAAGCCCGACGGGTTCCAGGTGTGCTGGAAATCCTGCGCTCTCGAGGGCCCGTCGTATTATGTCGTTGAGTGCGGCATGGCGGGGAGCGCGACCTGCACTCCTCTTGCAAGACAAAGGGTGTAGTACTGGCTTGCAGGATTGAAAGACAATTCCCACGTAAAGCAGCCAGCGAGATCTTTTGAATAAGGAATATAAATTCCCTGAGATCTCTGGAGCGATGGATGCACAGACAGCCAAGTTTCTTAAGATGAGCAAGCGTCTTGGCCCCAAAAACACAGGGAATCTCGACGGCAATTGCCCAAAAGCAAAATCGATCGCGAAAATCTTTGTATTTTGTTAGTTTCGCGAATTCGGCTTTCCCGCCGATTTTTTGGCTAGCCACCAATTTCATCTCGTCAACTTTGTCCGTCGAAATCACTAATTTGTGATTTTCGCACGGCTGTTTGAGGTATATTCTTCCATTGATTAAAATAAACTTTTCAGCTTTCTTTTTAAGGCAGTAAACTTTTTGTCTCGATTGATTTTCGATATTTTGTCCATTTAAAACTTTTTCTAGCAATCGATACTCATCCATATCTCTTACAAAAGAACCGACATAAGTAACACAGAAGAAACACGCCTTTATATACATTCTGTTCAAAAAAACGTGACCACTTGAAAATGTGTGTTTTCCAATTTTTATTGATTGGAGGTTATTGTTTGCATTTTTGGAGGTATTGATGGCTTCATGCTTGGTTTGAACTTTCTCACTAATGGATTCAAGCTTTTCAGGACTCCCATTCACTTCCGAACAATATTTGGGAGACTTTGATTTTCTTTCTGATTCCGCAGTGTTTTCAGTTTTTACCAAAAATAACTCGATTACCAAACATATATTTTTGTGACAATAGTCCATGCATTAAAGCAGTGGTTCTTAACCTTTATTTTTGTACCACCACCTTGGAATTTTTTTCGCCCCTCCATTTTTTTATTTCATTAGTAAAAATTTTTATTTAAAAAATAAGAGTTTTAATGAGATCCTTGTGGTTGATGAAGATTGACAAGTTTTTCAAAATTTGTATTTCTTTTCGTAAGTGTAATTCTAATGTCAAAATTCTTTTTTAATTCTAAAAAAAAGTCTGGCTTTTTTTCAATTGAATTATGATGTTTTTGCTTTAAATGTTCAATCAAACGAGACGGTTTCATTGCCTCATTCGAAAAATTGTACCACATTGAAGACAAAGTGGTTTATTAGGATCTTGAGGATCTTTAATAAATCCAAGAGAAATATATTCATCTTTATACATTCTGACTTTTTTCTGAACACGACCCATAAAGACAACTAGAAATCACGGTTAGAAATTTAAATAAAATATGATAAAATATAAAAATATCATATTATTAATAAATATTATTAGACTCGATTAT
>NW_021833646.1:0-56506 GCF_006345805.1 Octopus sinensis | reverse complement strand
GGCAGAGAGGTTAAATGTGTCACACATGCACATTGCAAATCACTTAAAATGTCTTGGAATCGTTAAGAAGCTCAATATTTGAGTTCCACATAAATTGAAAGAGATTCACTTAACACAAAGAATCAATATTTACAGTATGCATCTCAAATGCAATGAGATCGACCTTTTTTTAAAACAAATCGTTACTGGTGATGAAAAATGGATTGTCTATAATAACATCCATCGAAAACGATCATGTTCCAAGCGTAATGAATCAACACAAACCACATCGAAAGCTGAATTGCATCAAAAAAAGGTCATGCTGTTAATTTGGTGGGTTTACAAAGGGGTTGTGTATTTTGAGCTGCTTCCAAGGAACCAAATGATCAATTCAGATGTTTACTGTCAACAACTAATGAAACTGGTAGAAGTAATAAAAGAAAAATGGCCAGAATTGGCAAATCGTAAAGGAATCATGCTCCACCATGACAACGCTAGACCACATGTCTTTGCTAACTCATGAAAAATTATTGGAGCTTAGTTGGGAAGTGATGTCCCATCTACCATATAACCCTGACCTTGCACCATCAGATTACCATTTATTTCAAAATTTGCAAAATTCTTTGGTAAAACTTTCAATAATGATGATGACCTGAAATCGCACTTGCCTTAGTTTTTGGCTGATAAAGACCAGAGGTTCTGTAGGTGTGGAATTATGAAGTTGCCAGAAAGATGGCAAAAGGTCATTGAACAAAATGGAAAAATATATAATTGATTAAAGTTCATCCTTTGTATTAAAAGAAATGACTTTTATGTCACACTAAAAAACGAAATTACTTTCTTGCCAACCTAATATATACTTATTTTACTCTTACAAGTAGGCAGTGACATTGTAGCATGTGTCTGTACACATATATATATATACATATATAATGGAGATGTACTTGCATAGCAAGTGACCTGATCTGAGATCGTGTACTGGAATGAAAACAATTGCAGCGTGGAAGGTGTTTTTGTATATATTTATATATAGGTGCAGGTGTGGCTGTGTGGTAAGAAGCTTACTTCCCAACCACATGCTTCCAGGTTCAGTCCTTCTGTGTGGCACCTTAGACAAGTGTCTTCTAGTATAGCCTCAGGCTGCCACAACCTTGTGAGTAGACAGAAACTGAAAGAATTACATCATATGTACACACAGACATCTCTGTATGTATTTTTGTGTCTGTGTTTGCCCCCCCCCCATCACCACTTGAGAACTGGTGTTGGTGTGTTCACATCTCCATAACTTAGCAGTTTGACAAAAAAGACTGATAGACTAAGTAGCAGGCTTTAAAATTAAGTACTGGGGTTGATTCATTTGGATAAAACCTCTTGAAGGCAGTACTCCAGCATGGCCTCAGTCTAGTGACTGAAATAATTAAAAGAATAAAAGATACCATCTTCATCATTTTAGCATCAACTTTGCCATGTCTGTTATGGATCAGATGAGAGTACATTGGAACTGAGATTTTTATGGTTGGATGCTCTTTCTGATGCCAACCTCTGCTGTTTCCAAGCTAGGTTATATTCTCCTCATCTATGGAACAACAAATATTCCAGACCTGTTTTACGCAGAAAACTGGAAACAAACACCAGTTGAACAAGCCTTTTAGTTACAAACCAACGACTGCAAAGGAAATATGAACTCACAAACACTCTGGGATTGCCTACCTCATGTAATCCTTGGTGCTCCTTACCACTGGATGCAGTTTGCCACAACTTGGATTATGAGTGCTCAAACGGTACCCACCTGTTCACTATATATGTGTATATATAAATGTATATAATGTGTATAATATATATGGTGAGATCCCCAGACTAACCAGCTCCTGTGAAACTCATGCAAGCATGGAAAACTGATGTGAGTGGGTATCTAAATGATCTTGACAATTAATTTGGTACCACTCCAATGTATAACAGGGTTCTCAATAAGACTACACAAATGCTTCCAGTAAATCAACTGGGAGATACATAATGCTTTTTATATATAGGTATATAGTGCTTTTATAATGATAGTAAGCATCTTATAAATCCATTTATATAGAAACAAAACACTGCACATATTATGCTGTGTATAATATACCAAAGGCACAAGAATGGGCAGCTCAAATTTTAGCATGCTTCCATAGTGTGGCCATTTATTCAGTAATGCATGGGATTACAAAATGTTACATAACTTTACATTTTACATAATCACACCATTTCATCAGGCAATAATTGAACATTTTCTATTATTGCCTGATGAAATGGTGTGAATAGCAAAGTCGAACCATAAAGAAATATTGAAATCAGGAAGTATTTTAGAATACAATATACAGGCACTACATCAAGGCAGCAAGCTGGCAGAAACATTAGCATGCCAGGCGTAATGCTTAGCAGTATTTCGTCTTTACATTCTGAGTTCAAATTCCGCCGAGGTCGACTTTGCCTTTCATCCTTCCGGGGTCAATAAATTAAGTACCAGTTGCGTACTGGAGTCAATTTAATCAACTGACCTCCTCCAAAAATTTCCGGCCTTGTGCCTAGAGTAGAAAAGAATATACAAGCACTACATCTATAACAGGAGGAGATAATTTAAATTATAGCCAATCAATCTGCTTTAATTTCAATGGCAGTAATAGTAATAATGACAGATATTGGACGTTGGTTGGTCAACTTGCCTCTACCACTTATTGGATAAAAATATTTACCAGCCATATGTTTATCTGACATTTACTACAGGGTGTCCACAAAGTCTGGGTACATGGAAAATATAAGAAATAATAATTTCTTAAAGTATGTGTTAATCCCCATGTACTCAGACTTTGTGGACACCCTGTACAATAAGTTATTCAACTGTCAATGTAATAGATTTTAAGAGGAAGATTGTATGATTAGGCAATATGATATTGTTACTGCTACACAGAGTCTAATTGTGTTAGAGACAAAGTAATAAAATAATAAAACGTTCTAATCATATACAATACATATTGTACATAAATACTTATATACATATGTCCATCTGCACAACACAAATGTGCTTGTAAGATCCGTTAAAAACTTATAGGGACAACAGCTGTGAAATATACAATAATTATTTGTTCATATCTTGAACAATCACCTCCTCACCACTCACATATTTATAGATTCAGATCAAACAAACAGCTGTATATGCCACATCATTGATTAGTCCTAGAACTTGTTTTGACCAATTCCCTAGATTCAAATAAAAAGAATATTTGAATTCTTCACATTCTTCCATAAATAGCTGACATTTCTTCACCACACACACACACAGTGAAATCCCTGTATACTGTAACGCACAAATTTTGAGAAGTTCTATGAAGAATAATATATAGTAAACAATATTTCACCAACTTCTGACCACTTTGTTCTTTTATATACATATAAACATACATAAATATATCTCTACATATATAAATATAGAATATGTGTGGATATCACCATCATCATCATCATACGTCTGTTTTCCATGTTGGCATGGGTTGGTCGGTTTGACAGGAGCTGACCAGCTGATGGGCTGTTCAGGCGCCATATTCAAAACTTCCATGTGCTCTGAAATCTGCCAACAGTACACCTGATGGTCATTTTTTTTCTTTTTAGTTGTAGTGGACCTACATCATTCCTTCATCATTATATATGTGTGTGTTTTTTCGTTTTTCTTGTTTCAGCTCAGAACTGCGGCCATGCTGATGCACCGCAGTTATAGTACAACAGGGGTCACCACCACCTTCTCCTGCCGGAGCTTCGTGGAGCTTTTAGGTATTTTCGTTCAATAAACACACACAACGCCCAGTCTGGGAATCGAAACTGCGATCCTCCGACCGCGAGTCCACTGCCCTAACCACTGGGCCATTGCGCAACGTTTTATTCCAGACCTATTTTACAGATTGAAATGCAATAGATCGATACTAGGGTGGTAATTATGGGTGACAATTTCATATGACACCGCTAGAAAAAAACTGCCGTTCAAATCGAAAAGATCCAACCTTAACACTAAACACCGGGTGTGCGCATTCTTTACCTTCGCTAAAAAAAAATATTAGAAAGGAAAAGAAAGAAAGGTAAAAAGAAAGCGTGTGTGTGTGTGTGTGTGGGGGGGGGGGTAAAGCAGCAGAAGATGCGGGGAGGGGTGATCGGCATGAATTGGAAAGGCCTACAAATAAAATAATTATCATATTGCATCACGTAACAAATTAATTGATGTAAATGATTTTAATGAAACGGTTTATCAAAAGATAAACCAACTCTGAAACAACAGAAACAATGGAAATATTTTTAAGAAGTTATAAATGTAAATTTGAAAATATTTAACCAAAGAGAAAAATGAAAATTAATACAGTTCCATTTTGTGATATTTTATAAGTGACTTTGAAATATCTATTTATTCGTTTCGCCTATTCGGAAAATCCAAGTCTATTTTTGAAATTTCCCCGATTGTTTTGGTTTCATTTTAGTCCCGCAGATAAAGTGGTGAGCTGGCAGAATCGTTAACGAGGTCGATAAAATGATTAGCGATATTTCTTCAGGCTCTTTACGTTCTGAGTTCAAATCCCACCGAGGTCGACTTTGCCTTTCATCCTTTCGAGATCGATTAAATAAGTACCTGTTGAGCATTTGAGGTCTATGTAATCAATTACCTTGTGTCTATAGCAGAAAAGATTAGTCCCGCAGATATATGTACTTAAAACTAAAAATCGTCAAAATTTCTGCAGATTAAAAAAAAAATAAAACTCTATAACCTCTGCCAATTAAAAATAAATGAAAAATATATACTCATGTTTTTAGTTCTTATGTATCCTGTTTGTAAATCAAACATAACACACACACACACCATATATATATAACGGACAAACACACACCCATATGTGTATGTGTTTACACGTGTTATATTTTCCCGCGAATTCTGAAACAACACTGTGGCTGTCTTTTAAAAGTCTAGTATGGCCACAAGCTCTATTTCTAAGGTAATTTATTATATTATCATCCTTATTCTCTCGCCAAATTATGAAATAAGGACAAGATAACCAATGAAATAATAATAATGATTATATATATTAAAGAAAGCCATAACAATATTTCGTGTAGTTAAAGTTATGAATGCTGATATGAACAATATACTGATTTTGTTTTCTTATAACTTTCTGAAAAAATACGTAATTTTTAACAAAATTTTCTAGAGATACATTTTTAGATGATGTAGATTTCGGTTATATCGGAATTTGTTGTGAACTTTTTTTGTTTGAGTGACTGTGGACAGGTTTTTAGGATAATACGTATATCGATTTGTTTCCCCATAACTTTCTGAAAAATATATATTTCGGTAAATTTTGTGGGGTTTTTTTCCACATCATATTGCGATATAATCGTAATGTACATCATCTGAAACGTAATCTTTGAATTTTTCATAAAATTAGGTAATTACGTCGTTGTGGTTACACATAATAGAATTTCCGTAGAATTTCTTTATCTTATGTATTTGTCATTTGTGTATAGCTACATTCATATTGGTTTCAAATTTTGGCACGAAGCCAGCAATTTTTGACCAGGGCGTAAGTCGATTATGGCATTCTTTCGATATAACTCGACAAAATCAAAACATTTCACTTCGGGTATTTCCATGGAAGCAAATGACAGTTTGGTTCTGTTTTCTGCTTCGAAATTTGCTTGTGACATTGCTGGCGTAATTTCGTTATATCTATACTCCACAACCCACGGAAATACCCGAAGTGAAATGTTTTGATTTTGTCGAGTTATATCGAAAGAATGCCTCGATTACATTGACTCCAGTGCTCCACTGGTACTTATTTTATCGATCTCCAAAAGTATGAAAAGCAAAGTCGACCGCAGCGGAATTTGAACTGCGAACGTAAAGAGCCAGAAGAAATATCGCTAAACATTTCGTTCAGTGCGATAACCATTCTCTCAGCTCGCCGCTGACAGAAAAATTTGGTCCGGTTAGGCCGGAGGTAAAGAATATGCACACCACCTGTTTTCGGCGTAACCCATTTTCGGCGTAACAAAAACCCTAAACACCAGGTGTGCGTATTCTTTACCTCCCCCCCCCCCGGTTTTTATCCTTGGATTAGTACTTTATGTAAATTTGGTTGACGGAAACTGTGTCGAAGTCCGTCGTATATGTGTGTGTTGGTTTGTTTATGATCCAATAATGTAGCGGTACGGCAAAAGAGACAGATAAGATAAGTACCAGACGGATCTGGTTCAATTTCTTCCAACCACTTCAGATTTATCAAATTTTCACCAGATAATTTTCAAAAACTGTACTTCTGATGTAGTTTTTCTTCTAGAAATTCATAGTAATAAAAATTTCTAGAAGACACCTATAATTCTTCTTGTATCTGTCATCGCTTTGTCTGTTACTTCTACCAGGATCTTTTCGGTTTGAACGGCATTTTTTAAAAATAATTTCCACGTAACTAAAAAATTTTAAACTTCGTATACTGGTAGGATGTGTTTATAAAACATATTTTTCTCTTGGCTTTATTGAGAAAATTCTATAGTTTGTAAGATATTTGTTGTTTTTTTTCTGCAATTTCAACCAATCAGTGACGTCTATTGAGGTAAAAATCACTCTGTGCCGTATGAATATGTCCCTCGTTTAAGAAACAGATTGGGTTTATTTACATTTGTGAAGAAAAAAAGATACCCTTCCCCTCACCCCAACCCTAAAACAGATTGAAATGCAATAGATCGATTCTAGGGTCATAATTCTGGGTGACAATTTCATATGACACCGCTAGAAAAAAACTGCTGTTCAAACCGAAAAGATCCATGTTACTTATACCAGAATTATGTCTTGGTCTATTATTAATTGTTTCAATATTAAATTTTTTATTTATTTTTAGGGATGCTTTGCCTTTAAAGGGAACAAAAAAAGACTAAATGCAAGTATGTAAATCCGTCTTGTATTTTTAAAATTTGTAATCTACCCTTGTACTATAGCTTCAGGCTGACCAAAGCCTTGTGAGTGGGTGGATTTGGTTCTTATTTCTAGCAATGTAGGTGTTTCTAACACCCTCAGTCATGTTTAATGACGGTTATAGTTTTCCTTTGCTGCTGCCTAAATCAATTATATATATATGTATATATAGCGGGGTGCAAAGAGCACCATACGAGGGTGATCGTTGACAGAGGCTAACCGGCTTCCTTGCCAGTGGCATGTAAAAGGGCACCATTTGAGTGTGATTGTTACCAGCATTGCCTTACTGGCACTTGTGCCTGTGCTAGTAAGGTGCCGAGTGTGATCGTTGCCAGAGCAGCTAACTGGCTCCGTGCCGGTGGCATGTAAAAGGGCACCATTTGAGCGTGATCGTTACCGTCACCTTACTGGCACCTGTGCCGGTGACATGTGTAAAAAGATTCGAGCGAGGTCATTGTCAGTATTGCCTGACTGGCCCCCTGCCGGTGGCACGTAAAAAGCACCCACTACACTCTTGGAGTGGTTGGCGTTAGGAAGGGCATCCAGCTGTAGAAACTCTGCCAGATCAAGACTGGAGCCTGGTGCAGCCCTCAGTCAAAATCGTCCAACCCATGCTAGCATGGAAAGCAGACGTTAAATGATGATGATATGTATGTATATGTGTGTGTTTGTATCTGTGTGTGTCTCTTTGCATCTGTGTTTGTCCCCAACTGGTGTTACTGTGTTTACATCCCTGTAACTTAGTGGATCAGCAAAAGATATTGATGAAATAAGTATTATGCTTTAAAAAAACTTCATTCATCTAAAAAATTTTCAAGGCGGTGCCTCAGCATGGCCACAGTCGGATGACTGAAACCAGTTAAAGAAAAGATAAAAAGATGATATTGGGGCTGTATATAGGTGTAGGTATATGTCTGTGTGGGTGAGAAATTGGTTTCCCAACTATGTGAATATGGGTTTAGTCCTACTGTGTGTCACCTTCGGTAACAACAACATCATCATTATCAAAAAATAGCTTAGGAATGAGAATCCAGGTTCGAAATTTCCCCAAGACACCTGATGACACAGCTGAAACGTGTTAACAACAAACAAGATGAGGACATATATCCAGCAAATGTAAATCATATAAATAATGTGCCTAAATTTATTATCATGAGTGGGGTTCGAACCCATGTGGACAGATGTCCATTGGAACGTAAGTCCAACTCCTTAACTACTCGGCCATCGTGCTGATCACAATTTTTTCGTACGTAATTCCTCATCTCTCAAATATAGAACTGTACTAGGGTTGATATAATTGATTTATTCCCTCCCTGAAACTGCTGGTCTTGTGCTAAAATATGAAACCCATATTTTAAGGCCGTGAGCTGGCAGAAAAGTTTGCATACCAGGCAAAATGCTTAGTGGCAGAAACGTTAGCACACCGGGCGAAATGCGTAGCCGTATTTCGTTTGCCATTACGTTCTGAGTTCAAATTCCACCGAGGTCGACTTTGCCTTTCATCCTTTCGGGGTTGATAAATTAAGTACCAGTTACACACTGGTGTTGATGTAATTGTCTTAAGCAGTTTGTCTATCCTTGTTTGTCCCCTCTGTGTTTAGCCCCTTGTGGGTAGTAAAGAAATAGGTATTTCATTAGTATTTATGTTCTGGGTTCAAATTTCTCTGGGGGGTTGACTTTGCCTTTCAACCTCTCGGACTCAATAAAATAAGTACCAGTTGAGCACTGGGTTCACTTTAATTAATTTAGCCCCTCCCCCGAAATTCTTGGTCTTGTGCCAGAATTTGAAACCAATATTTTGATATTGTCATAATCCTGCTTTTGAACTTTTTCTCTTTTGTTTTAGATGAAATTTTGAAATGTAACCGAAACGCCATTGTTAATTTAATCTATGAATCACATACAAATTCTTGGAATCAGATCAACCAGAAATTCCAGGTAGATATATTTTTATTTATTTATTTGTTTATTTATTTATTTCAGTCATTGAACTGTGGCCATGCTGGAGCACTGCCTTGAAGTGTGTAGTCGAACAAATTGACCCTGTTACTTATTTCAAGTCTGGTACTTATTCTATCGGCCACTAAATTACAGGGATGTAAACACACCAACACCGGTTGACAAGTGGTGGTGGAGCAAGCCTTAAGACACTCATACACTTAAATATACTGGGTTTCCTCCCAGTCCCCATCTACCAAATTCCACTCCTAAGGCATTGGTTGGCCTGGAGCTATAGTGCTTTGCAGTGGGACTGAACCCGGAACCACCTGAGTACAAAGCAAGCTTCTTAGCCACATGACCATGTCTACTTTCATCTTCATCATCATCATGTAATGCCTTTTGTCCATGCTGGCATGGATTGGATGGTTTGACTGGGTTGGCATGCTGGAAAGCTCCAGTCTGATTTGGCATGGTTTTCTACGGCTGGATACCCTTCCTAATGCCAACCACTCCAAGAGTGTAACGGGTGCTTTTATGTGTCACCGGTATGGGTGCCATTTGCATGACACCAGGGTACATTTTTGAGGGTGGCGAGCTGGCAGAATCATTAGCACGCTGGGCGAAATGCTTAGCAGTATATTGTCTGCTATTACATTCTGAGTTCAAATTCTGCCAAGGTCAACTTTGCCTTTCATCCTTTCGGGGCTGATTAAATAAGTACCTGTTACACACTGGGTTCAATGTAATCGACTTAATCCGTTTGTTTGTCCTCTGTGTGTTTAGCCCCTTGTGGGTAGTAAAGAAATAGGTATTTTGTCTGCCGTTACGTTCTCAGTTCAAATTCTGCCGAGGTCGACTTTGCCTTTCATCCTTTCGGGGTCAATAAATTAACTACCAGTTACGCACTGGGGTCGATGTAATCGCGTTAATCCATTTGTGTGTCCTTATCTGTCCCCTCTATGTTTAGCCCTTTGTGGGCAATAAAGAAATAGCTATTTCGTATGTCTTTAACATTCTGAGTTCAAATTCCGCCGAGGTCGACTTTGCCTTTCATCCTTTCGGGGTCGATAAATTAAGTACCAATTACGCACTGGGCTTGATGTAATCGACTTAATCCGTTTGTCTGTCCTTGTTTGTCCCCTCTATGTTTAGCCCCTTGTGGGTAATAAACAAACATATACTCGAGGATTTACAAACATATACTCGAGCTGAGAAGATGATAAAAATTGTAGTGGTGCACTGTCAGAGTGAATTCTCTAGGTACAAGAAGATGAGCTCAATCAATTAAATGCCTGTTTATTTTCCATTAGGATTTGCAGTTTCACATGACTGAGGACTTGTTCAACAGTTTATTGAAGTACATAAAATCATGCAATACCAACTTCAGCCTAAGCAACAACACAGGTGCAGCCTCAAGGCAAACAAGGACTCAAGAGATACCAACTGCGGTCTTGTTTACAGGTGAGCGTAACTCTTTTACTCTTTTACTTGTTTCAGTCATTTGACTGCGGCCATGCTGGAGCACCGCCTTTTAGTCGAGCAAATCGACCCCAGGACTTATTCTTTGTAAGCCTAGTACTTATTCTATCGGTCACTTTTGCCGAACCGCTAAGTTACGGGCACGTAAACACACCAGCATTGGTTGTCAAGCGATGTTGGGGGAACAAATACGGACACACAAATATATACATACACACACACACACATACATACATACATACATATATATATATATTATCTTTTATTAAACTTTTAATACTTTTGATATATATTTAAAATAATATAAATTAATTAATTTTATGTATTGGCTTAAGTTTTTCATTGTTTGATTTGCCTAATAGTGGTTTTATCTCTAATTTAATATAATATATATATATATATATATATATATATATATATATATATATACACATACATACATATATACATATACATACATACATATATACGATGGGCTTCTTTCAGTTTCCGTCTACCAAATCCACTCACAAAGCTTTGGTTGGCCTGAGGCTATACTAGAAGACACTTGCCCAAGGTGCCATGCAGTGGGACTGAACCTAGAACCATGTGGTTTGTAAGCAAGCTACTTACCACACAGCCACTCCTACCCCTGTATGAAACTTTTCTTTTTGATATATAACCTATGTTACCACAAACATGTATATCATTCTCCCTACCTCTCTCTCTCTCTCTTTCTCAACATCTAATATGCTCTCTTCTAGGTGTCAATACTCCTGACCATACAGTTATGTTCTCCAATCTACGCACCAATCTTCAACAGAAGATCAGTCCCCTGGTTGCATCATTAACCTCAAAGACCTGTACCACTATCAGGAATATTATCCAGCAAGTTCTTGGACAGATTATACATCAATCTTCTCAAATGGTAATTACACATTTTGGAGTGTGAGTCTCGGGGTCTATTTTTTTTGTATGTATTTTTGATGTTGGGGGGACAAACGTATACACACACGTACATATATATATATATATATATATATATATCATCATCATCATCATTTAGCGTCCGCTTTCCATGCTAGCAAGGGTTGGACAGTTCAACTGGGGTCTGGGAAGCCAGAAGGCTGCACCAGGCCCAGTCTGATCTGGCAATGTTTCTACGGCTGGATGCCCTTCCTAACACCAACCACTCCATGAGTGTAGTGGGTGCTTTTTACGTGCCAGACGGGGCTGGCAAACGGCCACGATCGGATGGTGCTTTTTACATGCCACCGGCACGGGTGCCAGGCGAGGCTGGCAACGGCTACGATCAGATGGTGCTTTTTACTTTCCACCGGCACGGAGGCCTGTTGGGGTGGCGCTGGCAACGGCCACGTTTAGATGGTTCGCTTACGTGCCAATATATATATATATATATATATATATATATATATCTATATTTATTATATAGAAGGAGCTTCTACAGGACTAGAACTGTTTCATTCAAGAGAAATCTTCAGGAAGCTAGTTAACAAGAATTGTATTGGCATTTATACATTTAGGCAGGTTTAACGGGGTGTTGGTGGGGAACTTTTTTGGGGGTAGGCATAGCGCAAAATATCATACTTGGGGGAGTGGTCAAGGAGTCAGTGTTAAATTAGATAGAAGAATAAATAAAAAAATAAAAAAACCTATATATAAAAAAACTATATATAAAAAAAAGGGGGAATAGAGTTTTAGGTAAATAAGGAGATTCTCACTTATACCTATGCACACATGTATACATACATACACACACATACAAACATATATACATATACATACACACATACATACACACACATATATATACATATATATACACTTACACGTACACATACATATACATATCTACACATACACATATATGTATACATACACACACTCACATGCATACACGTATACACACATGTATATATACACACACGACCTCACATACATATACGCACAGAAAAATATATATACACATACACACACATACTCACATACACGCATACACACACATATCCACACACACACATGCACACACAGCACACTATATATATATATATATATATATGTGTGTATATATATACACACACACACACACATATATACATATATACGACATTATCATCATAACCTCCTCTTTTCCATGCTTGCATGGGTTGGACAGATTTTATTGAGGTAGATATTTTTTATACCTGGGTGCTCCCCCTGTCACCAACACTTAGTCACCTCTAACTACATGCAGGGACACTTTGCCTATTTAAAACTGGATGATGATGATGATTATTGTCATGGTTTTAACATTCACTTTTCCATGCTTGCATGGGTCGGATGGAGTTTAAGGCTCATACCCTTCCTGTCACCACACCTCACCTGTTTCCAAGGAAGGTAAGTATTTCTCCATATCAGATATGGTTACACAGAACATTGAAATTGAATGGCAGTGGCACTCATTCACAAGTACCATGTGATGCCAAGACTAGAATGGACACACACACACACTCTGCACACATACATGCATACATACACATGTACATGTGGAGGCACATGGCCTAGTGGTTAGAGCAGCGGACTCGCGGTTGAGGGATTGTGAGTTCGAATCTCAGACCGGGCGATGTGTGTGTTTATGAGCGAAAACACCTAAGCTCCACACGGATCCGGCAGAAGGTCATGGCGGACTTCTGCTGACTCTTTCACCACAACTTTCTCTCACTCTTTCCTCCTGCATCTTGCAGCTCACCTGTGACGGACCGGCGTACCGTCCAGGTGGGGAACCTATACGCCAAGAAACCGGGAAACCGACCCTTGTGAGCCAGACATGGCTCGAGAAGGAACAAACAACACATGTACATGCACACACATATATACAATAGATTTCTCACAGTTTCCATCTACCAAATTCAATCTTAAGGCATTGGTTGGCCTGATGCTATAGTAGAAGACACTTGCTGAAGGTATCCTACAGGTGGTGAGCTGGCACAAACGTTAGGATGCCAGGCGAAATGCTTAGCGGTATTTCGTCTGCCGTTACATTCTGAGTTCAAATTCCGCCAAGGTCAACTTTGCCTTTCATCCTTTTGGGGTCGATTAAATAAGTACCAGTTACACACTGGGGTAAAAGTACTGAGGTCAAGTCATTCAACCAAAAATTCTTTGAGGTGGTGCCCCTGCATGGCCACAGTCTAATGACTGAAGCAAGTAAAAGATAAAAGATACCAACTACAACATTTTGTTGTTATCATCATCATCTTCGTCACCATTTTTACATCCCCTTTTCCATACTTGCACATATCAGATGGGATTTATTTGAAGCAGATTTTCTATGGTTGGATGCTCTTCCTGTCACCAACCCTCACCTGATTTCGAGCAAGGTAATATTTCCTCATGGAAGGCAGCGAGCTGGCAGAAACGTTAGCGTGCCAGGTGAAATGCTTTGCGGTATTTTGTCTGCCGTTATGTTCTGAGTTCAAATTCCGCTGAGGTCGACTTTGCCTTTCATCCTTTTGGGGTCGATTAAATAAGTACCAGTTACGCACTGGGGTCAATGTAATTGACTTAATCCCTTCGTCTGTTCTTGTTTGTCCCCTCTGTGTTTAGCCCCTTGCGGGTAGTAAAGAAATAAGTATCCTACAGTGGGACTGATTCTGAAACTTCTTAACTGCGCACCCTTTTTTATATGAAGGGGAAAAAGTGGTATCCACAACCTTTTCAAGTATTGACAGGCTCTCCTCTTTTCATCTCTATCACCATTTATTTCTTTTAGGATTTCATTTCATGCTGTCATTTCCAAATTCTTTATATATCTGATTTTTTTCTTCCCTCTTCTTCTCTGTTGTCTTTATTTTAGATTAACTTCTTACTTAGATTAACTTTGAATTTTTCAGTCCTTTTCAGATGACGAGGAAGATTTGAATCCAAAATCTGCCCCATGTACCCTGAACACATTAGCTGATTGGTATTATGATAAATACAAGGTCAGTAGTGATTTGTATTCACTCTTTTTTTGTACAAGATTAATTGTTCAATGTCTGTTAATCTCTATATATAAACGGCAAAATGTCTCTGTGTGTGTCCTTTATACAAATCCACAATTTTTCAGTTAGAGGGCTCGCACTTTCTATGGTCATTCAAAACCGTCCAAGGGTGGTTGTGCACATCTTTACATTTCCCCAGTCACCCCACAAAGCCATTAAAAAATCAATAGAAGTGACTTTTTTGTGAATTTTCTATCCAAAACCCAATCAAAATGCCTGCAACTTGATACGCCAATTGAATGCCAGCTAGTTGTATGTGATTGGTCGGAGATTTGGACAGTACTCGCGTGTATGTGCGCACGCACACAGCTGTATATGCATGCACTAGCACTATGACCCAGCGTTGCCAGGTCATAGCGCTAGTTAGAAACTAATTAAAAAGTTGATGAAAGTTGCTGAGACTGGCATATTGGACTTAACCCCTTGACAACGGTTCACGCTAATATGCGATCACACTTTTGCTTGCCTACCCGCAGTTAACGTAAATATACGATGTAGAGCTGCCCTACATCTATCACGGACTTTTTAGCGGCTGACGTATGTTTATGTTCACTATCATGTACTTTATCTCTAGACGTGTGCGTGCTCACCATCCTGTACATTATCTTAGCTATTTTCGGTTACGTTCAAGTCATGAGACTAGCAGTAGACCAATGACATGCAGATAATTTACATGCATAATACCGTGTTTTGAGTTCTACCACATGCAAGCTATTTTTTGAACTTGGGCAGAATAACTCATGCATATCATATCATGATAAATAGCTTCACATAGTTTCACATGTACGACGCTATGTTATTGTAACGATGAACGTAAATAGACGCGAGCTCATTGGCACTTGTGTGTTTGTGTGGCCTTATCATCATCATCGTTTGACATCTGTTTTCCATGCTAGCATGGGTTGGACGGTTCGACCGGGAAGCCAGGAGGCTGCACCAGGCTCCCATCTGATCTGGCAGTGTTTCTACAGCTGGATGCCCTTCCTAATGCCAACCACTCCGTGAGTGTTGTGGGTGCTTTTTATGTGCCAGGGGAGGCTGACAACGGCCACGATCAGTTGGTGCTTTTTACGTGCCACCAGCACAGAGGCCAGTCATTAGATAAAAAAAATCCGGAGCAGTGTCTTGCATGCTTCGGATAATACTGGCATCAAGGGGTTAATACCTTACCAGAATGGGATGATTGGGCACAGCTGTTTCGCTGCTGCTGATTTGACATGGCTGACTGGACAATCAGCAACTACTTTTTGATACTGCAGGCAAACGCACATACACACCTGTGTATAGGAGTACATAGAAAAGGTGAGAGTAAAAAGAGTGTGGTTGATGATTAGAGTTTGGGATTAAGGTGCATGTACTGTATATCAGCTGTGGAGGGGAGTAAAGGAAACAGGAAGGAGTTAATAATCTAGAACATTTAGGGTAAACACTTGTGTTTTGAAGGTACTGCTCTCCTTCATTTCTGAATGCAGGGCTCGATGTTTCATTTGGTCGTTAAGCAGCTTTAGAGGTGTTTCAACCCCTTCCTCCACAATACCAGAGCAGCCGCAATCCAGTTTAGACAACTGAACTTCTGCACAACAGCATGAGGCTTTGTTGAGTCAAATTTTGTGACTCTGGGCCAGATGTTTCTACCATCCTCAATGTTTGATCTTACTGCACCACTCTCTTGAGCCAAATGTAATGGGTTGCTTTCTCAGTGGCATCTGACAATTTTTTTGTCAATATCTTTTGTCTTTCCTTTGCAGCTAGTGCAAGACTTCTGAGTCTCGAGAAAACCCAGATTCCAATAAATTCTCTTACACCCATTTCTACAGAAAGGTATTCTTATAGCAGTAATTAAGTCATTGGTACTCCGTCGATCACAATGATGAGTGTTCCAGTTGATCCAATCAATGGAACGGCTTGCTTGTGAAATTAAAATGCAAGTGGCTGAGTATACCCTTAATGGGAGATTCAGTGTGGCACAGAATGTGACAAGGCTGGCCCTTTGAATTACACATACAACTCATTCTTGTGAGCTGAGTGAACTGGAACATTGTGAAATAAAGTGTCTTGCTCAAGGTCACAACGTACCACCAGGAATTGAACTCACAACCTTAAGATCACGAATCAAATACCCTCACCACTAAGCCATGCACCTTCAGTTGATTGATTTAGTAATGATTAATCTAAGAAATTTAAAGCTGCCATTTATTGAATTTAGTGTTTCTTGTTTGTTTTCATAGAAAGTTGGAAATTTTCCTTCACCTGCAAAAAAGAAACGGTCAGAAAATGAAGACACTGTAAATGCAGATTCTTCGCCAAATCTACCAAACATAGTTATTATATTTGAAGACCTGGAATCATTCACTTTGAAACCATTGCAAGATTTTATTATGATATGCAGGTTAGAACTAACATCTTTGTATCCTTATTGCATGTTTTTCTTCTTCTGATGAAGATTCTTATCTCTTGATGCTTATGAATTCAGTTTTTCAGTTAAAATCAAGTATAGGCACAGGAATGGCTGTGTGGTAAGTAGCTTGCTTACCAACCATATGGTTCTGGGTTCAGTCCTACTGTGTGGCACCTTGGGCAAGTGTCTTCTACTATAGCCTCAGGCCGACCAAAGCCTTGTGAGTGGATTTGGTAGACGGAAACTGGAAGAAACCTGTCGTGTATATGTATATATATGTGTGTGTGTGTGTGTCTGTTTGTACCCCAACATCGCTTGACAACTGATGCTGGTGTGTTTATGTCCCCCATAACTTAGCAGTTCGGCAAAAGAGACCGATAGAATAAGTACTAAGCTTACAAACAATAAGTCCTGGGGTCAATTTGCTCGACTAAAAGCTGTGCTCCAGTATGGCCACAGTCAAATGACTGAAACAAGTAAAAGAGTATGAAGCAATATGACTTATACATTAAGAAAATACAGTACCTTAGAAGAGAATTTGTAACATATACCCTTAATAAATGAAGTAGGGGCATTAATTACAATCTCCAGAGACTACAAACACAGATTATGGAAGAGAAAAATACATTTATTTAAATTTTACGTCTCTACAATTGTTTTGGCAGCAATAAAAGCCAATCTGTCTGGTGAATAAAACTTCGAAATAGCTACCATATTTATTCATATAAATTGCATCTAGAAACACTGCCAGATCAGACTGGAGCCTGGTGCTTCTCAGATCCTGGTCAAACCGTCCAACCCATGCTAGCTTGGAGAACGGACGTTAAATGATGATGATGATGAAATCGCACACCTTGGAATTTCCTTCATATTCAAATTTGATTTCAGCTTTGCTCTCTGTATAAGTCGTACCCAAGTTTTTTTCAGTTAAAAATCAAGAACGAATACGAATGATTTATTCACGAATAAAAACAGTTCCTTGGAAGAGAGTTTGTGATACACAAACGTGACCCTTTGAAGTAGATGCATTAGCTGCCATATCCATAAAGTACAAACGTAGATTATGGAAAAAGAGAAAGCTACAGTTATTCATAATTTCTCGTCTCTACAATTGGTTTGGTTGCAATAAATGCCAATCTCTCTGAATAAACATTCAAAATAACCACCACATTTACTCATGCATGAATCACATACTCTTTACTCTTTACTTGTTTCAGTCAATTGACTGCGGCCATGCTGGAGCACCGCCTTTAATCGAGCAACTCGACCCCGGGACTTATTCTTTTGTAAGCCCAGTACTTATTCTATCGGTCTCTTTTGCCGAACCGCTAAGTAATGGGGACATAAACACACCAGCATCGGTTGTCAAGCAATGCTAGGGGGACAAACACAGACACACAAACACACACACGCATATATATATATATACACATATATACGACAGGCTTCTTTCAGTTTCCGTCTACCAAATCCACTCACAAGGCTTTGGTCAGCCCAAGGCTATAGTAGAAGACACTTGCCCAAGGTGCCACGCAGTGGGACTGAACCCGGAACTATGTGGTTAGTAAACAAGCTACTTACCACACAGCCACTCCTGCGCCTAATTTAGTGTTAAATCTTGGTACAAAATTTGTTTCCCTTCATATTCCAACTTGGTATCAGCCTTGCTTCATATATGAGCTGCACCCTTGATTTTTCAGTTAAAAACAAAGAGAAATCAGAGTGGTTTATGCATAAGTTCCTTAGAATAGATTTCATGGTACATAAACGTAATCCTATGAAATCGATGCATTAGCTGTAATATCCATAAAATACAAATATAGATTATGAAAGAAGAGAAAGCTACTTTTATTCATAATTTCACGTCTCTACAATTATTTTAGCAGCAATAAATATCAATCCGTCTGTTAAATAAAAACTCAAAATAAATACCATATTTACTCACATATTAAGTTGCACCCTTAATTTAGTGTTAGATCAAAACTTATAAAAAAATTTTCCCTTCCTAGCTTTTAGCTGTACCCCATAATATAATTCTCACCAAAGTTTTAACAAGTTAAAATCAAGTATAACATGTTGCAATTTGTACATGAATAAATGCATTTCTTTTGCCAAAATTTAGAACCTTTTTCTTCCAGCTCCTACCAATGTCGTTTACCAATGGTCTTCATTTTCGGTGTAGCTACAACCATGAATTCTGTCCACAACTCCCTCCCCAAGCTGGTGTCATCTCAACTGTGCATGGAAAAGTTTCAAGTGCCACCACCGTCAGAATATATGACACGTCTTCTTGATGAGGTTTGTGTTTTTAATATTTATATTAACCCTTTCATTACTGTATTTATTTTGAGATGCTCTGTGTTTCTTACAATTACTTTAAATATAACAAAGAATTTAGTAAAATAACTTAGTTATCATTAAGCTAGTGTTAGGAACATAAATTGTGACTAAGGTTTGGTGGAGGATCTTAATTCAGAACTTATGAAAACAAGACATTTGTACTCAGAGCCAGAGCCGGTTGATTACATCGACCCAGTGCATAACTGGTACTTAATTTATCGACCCCGAAAGGATGAAAGGCAAAGTCGACCTCGGCAGAATTTAAACTCAGAACATAGCAGCATACGAAATACCACTAAGCATTTCACCTGGCATGCTAACGTTTCTGCCAGCTCGCTGCTTTAAGATCTGGCAGAGTTTCTACAGCTGGATGCCTTTCCTAACACCAACCACTCCGAGAGTGTAGTGGGTGCTTTTACATGCCACTGGCACGAGGGCCAGTCAAGCGGTACTGGCAATGGCCATGCTCAAATGATGTTTTTTACGTGCCACCTGGACAGGAGCCAGTCCAGCGGCACTGGCAATGACCTTGCTCGAATGTTTTTTCACGTGCCACTGGCACAAGTACCAGTAAGGCAACACTGGTAACATGGTAATATATATAAGTATTGTGTTTGACAGAGTAATCTGAGTGCTAAATGCCTAAAGGAAAACTATCTTTTTTTCTTTGCATTGAAGGTGGAAATTGAATAAAGGTGTCATTACCAGGATTGTGGTGCATATGCACATCATAACACCCAGTCTTCAGCAATGTGATGGTTCTAATAATAGGTTTTTTGCATTAATAGTCACTGTAGTATAGTAGTAGAAGTGATGTATAATAGTGTGGTAATGTGTAGTAAAGTAATCATCATTATCATCATCACCACTACCATTATTGTCATCGTTACAAATATTATCTTCATCATTGTTACTATCATCACATCAATACCATTATCATCATCACTATTATCATCTTGTCATCATCACCATTAATCATCATCATCACTATTATCATCTTGTCATCATCATCATCATCATTGTCATCACTACCACCACCACCACCATCATCATCATTTAACTTCGGTCTTCATAGCATTAGTTGAATGGTTTGGCAGGAACCAAGCTAAATTTTTTTTTTTACGACTGGACTTGCTTCCCAATGCCAACCACTTTACAGATTGTGTTTTCTAACAATTCCAACTAGTCTTTGTTGTAGAACTAATATTCTCTGAAAAACCATTTCAGACCCTGCTAAATGCCGATGTTCCTTTCAAGTTGGGACCAAAAGTCTTTGAGTACTTGCTTGATGTGTTCCTCTACCACAACTTCTCCATCTCCTATTTCATGAAAGGAATTAAGGTAATATTTCTTTAGTTTTTATTCTCCTTCTATATTTGCTCTTTTTCTTCCTGTTTTTATTTATTTGTTTTATTTGTGCGGTAAGAAACTTGCTTCCCAACCACGTGGTTCTGGTAGTACACACTAGGGATTTTGACCTTTAAATTTTGGGGAAAAAATGCGGATTATACTCGAGGATTTATGGTATATCGAGAAGCAATGGACGACTCAAGCCTGCCCTGGATGCATTTGCAGAGACAAATCTAAATGTCCTCAAGGGCAGAAATGCAACACATCCTCTGTTGTTTATGAAGCACAGGTTTCAGCAAATTATGGCAACAGTTAGACAGAAATCAAATTTTATATTGAAGCTGTGGAAGGAAAATTTAAATCCAGATATAACAATCATCTTTCGAATTTTAGGCACTGTGATAAAAGACATTCAACGGCCCTTTTAGCTTTAATCATGAAACTTAAAACTGAAAGGACCAACTACATGAAAGGGAAAATCCTCTTCAAAGCCAGACCCTATATTAATGGGTCCAAAATGTGTTCAGTATGTTCTCTTTAAAAACTATATCTCTTAACCCTTTAGTGTTCAGATAGGCGCAGGAGTGGCTGTGTGGTAAGTAGCTTGCTAACCAACCACATGGTTCCGGGTTCTGTCCCACTGTGTGGAATCTTGGGTAAGTGTCTTCTGCTATAGCCCCAGGCCGACCAATGCATTGTGAGTGGATTTGGTAGACGGAAACTGAAAGAAGCTTGTCGTATATATGTGTGTGTGTGTGTGTGTGTTTGTGTGTCTGTGTTTGTACCCCTAGCATTGCTTGACAACCGATGTTGGTGTGTTTACGTCCCCGTAACTTAGTGGTTCGGCAAAAGAGACCGATAGAATAAGTACTGGGCTTACAAAGAATAAGTCCTGGGGTCGATTTGCTCAATTAAAGGTGGTGCTCCAGCATGGCCACAGTCAAATGACTGAAACAAGTAAAAGAGTAAAAGAGTATTATTCAATCAAACATAATGCCTATTGATTCCCATTGATTTGAATTAATCATGCATTATCTCATATCTTCAAGAGCTTGATGGTGCAATTACTTAATGTAGAATAACATTGTAGGGTAGGTGTGAGAGCCTGGATCTGGTCGGTTTGAACATAAAACAGATTAGCTATTTTGGCCGGATATGGCTGGTTTAAGTGCTAAAGGGTTAAAGAACTTGAGAGCCTCCAACAACAACATAGCTTACAGAAACTAAATGTTTTTCTGTATGTTCACATTTAAAGAAATACATCTTGGCAGAATTTATAAAAAGGCCACCAGACACATAGTAAAACCATTAACATCTCGTTAGGTCTTTTGACATAAGTTTATTGCAATGTTAGTTACCCTTTTTACTCTTTTCACTTGTTTCAGTCATTTGACTGCGGCCATGCTGGAGCACTGCCTTTAGTCGAGCAAATCAACCCCAGGACTTATTCTTTGTAAGCCTAGTACTTATTCTATCGGTCTCTTTTGCCGAACCCCTAAGTTACAGGGACGTAAACACACCAGCATCGGTTGTCAAGCAATGTTGGTGGGGACATACACAGACACACAAACATATACACACACATACACACATATATATATATACATACATATATATATATATATATATATATATATATATATATATATATACGACGGGCTTCTTTCAGTTTCCGTCTACCAAATCCACTCACAAGGCTTTGGTCGGCCCGAGACTATAGTAGAAGACACTTGCCCAAGGTGCCACGCAGTGGGACTGAACCCAGAACCATGTGGTTGGTAAGCAAGCTACTTACCACACAGCCCATTCCTGTTTTTCTTTTTGTCCTCTTCCTTATCAGTATCCCTTAACCCTTTTGTTACTGTGTTTTTTTTTTAGATACTCTCTGTTTCTTTCAATTACTTTTAAATATAACAAAGAATTTAGTAAAATAAGTTATCATTAAGCTAGTGTTAGGAGCATAAATTGTGACTAAGGTTTGGTGGAAGATTTTAATTCAGAACTTATGAAAACAAGATATTTGTACTCAGAGCCAGAGCCGGTTTCAGCCGGGTTGGTAACGAAAGAGTTAAACAGTTCTCAGCTTAAAAAATGGTGAAATAAATTGTTTTGTCCAGGAAACCCTGGGCAGCTGTATTTAACAAGAATGTTTATATTACAACACTGATGATGTTTAATGAAATTTAACATTTTAATCAAGAAACCTTAAATCTTACATTACCAGGGTTTTATAGTGAATTGCTTAACTTTGACGTTCACAGTAATAATAGATTATTAATGGATTTCTGAGAATGGTTGCATTTTTAAAAGGACTTTGGAATCTTCTCGGTTTGAACGGCAGTTTTTTCTAGCGGTGTCATATGAAATTGTCACCCAGAATTATGATCCTAATATCGATCTATTGCATTTCAATCTGTTTTAGGGTTATGGTTAGGGGTGGGGGGAAGGGTATCTTTTTTCTTTTTTTCTTCACAAATGTAAATAAACCCAATCTGTTTCTTAAACGAGGGACATATTCATATGGCACAGAATGCTTTTTACCTCAATGGACGTCATTGATTGGTTGAAATTGCAGAAATTGAAGAAAACAAACAACAAATATCTTACAAACTATAGTTTTTTCTCAATAAAGCCAAGAGAAAAAGATGTTTTATAAACACATTCTACCAGTATACGAAGTTTAAAACTGTTTATTTATGTGGAAATTAATTTTAAAAACTGCTGTTCAAACCGAAAAGATCCGAATCATCTTTTGTCGTCCTATGACATATTACAATAAATAAATATGGCATCTAAACTCCCCATATCTGGCTAAAATAATCTACCTGTTTTATCTTCAAACTGGCCAGATCCAGTCTCTCACACTTACCCTACAATGTCATTCTGGAAATAAACATTGTTGAAATCTCACAGCTACAAACAAGATAATGAAGATGGTTGATTCAAATCAATGCAAATAGATAAAATAACTCTGCCAGATCAAGATTGGAGCCTGGTGCAGCTATTTCATTCGCCAGTCCGCAGTCAAATAGTCCAACCCATGCTAGCATGGAAAGCGGACGTTAAACGCTGCTGCTGCTGATGATTATGATGATGATCCTCCTCCTCCCCTTCTTTTTTTCTTCTTCTTCTTCTTCTCCTCCTCCTCCTCCTTCCCTTCCTTCTTCTATTAATTGTTAATCTAGCTCTTTACTTTTTTGCTATTGAATCTTTGATGCAATTTTTGCCATTGAATCTTTGATGTTCTCTTTTCTGAATTTTAGATCGCTATTCTTGACCACTTCTTTAGCTGCTCTTTGAGTTATTTAATTCTTCCCGAAAAGAACTCTGAGGTGATGACACAACACATCAAACAAACCGACCCTGACGCTGTTCGGCAACTTCCATCATTCATGAAGTAAGTCATCACTTGTGTAATCATGCTTTTTTTTAACTGCGATCATCATCGTTTAACGTCCGCTTTCCATGCTAGCATGGGTTGGACGGTTCGACCGGGGTCTGGGAAGCCAGAAAGCTGCGCCAAGCCCAGTCTGATCTGGCAGTGTTTCTACAGCTGGATGCCCTTCCTAACGCCAACCACTCTGTGAGTGTAGTGGGTGCTTTTTACGTGCCACCTGCACAGGTGCCAGACGAGGCTGGCAACGGCCACATTCGGATGGTGCTTTTTACGTGCCACAGGCACGGGGGCCAGACGAGGCTGGCAAATGGCCACATTCGGATGGTGCTTTTTACGTGCCACAGGCACAGAGGCCAGTCGGGGCGGCGCTGGCAATGGCCACATTCGGATGGTTCTCTTACATGCCACTGGCACTGGTATCACCGCTACAATTTCCATTGATGTTGATCGATTAATTTTCTCTCTTCGCCGTTTCCTAATTTATGCAGAATAAACTCATGTTCACACATGCACACGTGTATATGTGTGTGTTTGTGCTTGTGTGTGTATCCTTATCTTGACATCGTGTGATGGTTGTAAATGAATTTCACATCCAATGTTGGAAAACACATCTGACCATGAGGAAATATTACCTATTTCTTTACTACCCACGAGGGGCTAAACACAGAGAGGACAAACGGGATTAAGTCGATTATATTGACCCCAGTGCGTAACTGGTACTTATTTAATTGACCCCAAAAGGATGAAAGGCAAAGTCGACCTTGGCAGAATTTGAACTCAGAACGTAGCGGCAGACGAAATACCGCAAAGCATTTCGCCCGGCATGCTAGCGTTTCTGCCAGCTTGCCGCCTTCCATGAGGAAATATTACTTTGCTTGGAATCAGGTGAGGGTTGGTGACAGGAAGGGCATCCAACCATAGAAAATCTGCTTCAAATAAATCCCATCTGATATGTGCAAGTATGGAAAAGGGGATATAAAAATGATGATGATAACAATAAAATGTTGTAGCTGGTATCTTTTATCTTTTACTTGCTTCAGTCATTAGACTGTGGCCATGCTGGGGCACCACCTCAAAGAATTTTTAGTTGAATGACTTGACCCCAGTACTTTTCCTTTTAAAAAATTGGTACTTATTCTATCAGTCTTTTTACCGAACTGCTAAGTTACAGGAACATAAATACACCACTGGTTGTTAAGCAGTGGTGCAGCACAAACACAGTCACAAAGACACACATACACACACACACTACTGGCTTCTTTCAGTTTCCCTCTGCCAAATCCACTCATAAGATCTCACTAGGTTTTGTTTGGCCCGAGGCTATTGTAGAAAAAAACTTGTCCAAGGTGCCATGCAGTGGGACTGAACCCGGAACCATGTGGTTGGAAGCAAGCTTCTTACCACACTGCCACATGTTGTGCTTAGGAGTGGCTGTGTGGTAAGAAGCTTGCTTCCCAACCACATGGTTCCGGGTTCAGTCCCACTGCGTGGAACCTTGGGCAAGTTTCTTTTACTAAAGCCTCGGGTTGACCAAAGCCTTGTGAGTGGATTTCGTAGACGGAAACTAAAAGAAGCCCATCGTACATATATGTGTGTGTGTGTTTGTCTCCACCGCCATTGCTTGAAAACAGGTGTTGGTGTGTTTACATCCCCTTAACATAGCGATTCGGCAAAAAGGGACCGATAGAATAAGTACTAGACTTTCAAAAAGAATAAGTCCTGGGATCAATTTGTTCGACTAAAGGCAGTGCTCCAGCATGGCCGCAGTCAAACGACTGAAACAAGTAAAAGAATAAAAGAAGGGCGCCAAGAACACCATCCGAGCATGATCGTTGCCAGAGCAGCCAACTGGCTTCCGTACCTGTGGCACGTGAAAGGGCACCATTCGAGCGTGATCGTTACCAATGTCGCTTCACTGGCACCTGTGCTGGTGGTACATGTAAAAAGATTCGAGCGAGGTCATTGCCAGTACCGCCTGACTGGCCCCCGTGCTGGTGACACGTAAAAAGCACCCACTACACTCTTGGAGTGGTTGGCATTAGGAAGGGCATCAAGCTGTAGAAACTCTGCCAGATCAAGACTGGAGCCTGATGCAGCCATCTGGTTGCCAGCCCTCAGTCAAAATCGTACAACCCATGCTAGCATGGAAAACGGACGTTAAACGATGATGATGATGACAATGTTTTTTCTATTTTCTTCCTTTCCAGATATGTCGAGATATCTCCACACAGCAAGCAGAAGAGTTTACTCCTCAGCGATAAAGCATTAAAAGTAAGTACCTTATTTTGATGTAATTTTTTAGTGTATCCATGGAACACCAGGTTCATAAGAAAGAGATGTGGAAGTTGTGGCTTTAATCAGTGGTTCTCATCCATTTTTTGCCTATGGATCCCATTTATTCCTATTTTACTCAGATGGACTCTCATAGCCATTCAATGTTTAAATAAAACCCTACTACCATCATCATCATCAGCATCATCACCACCGCTACGTCTGCCTCTACGTTCTGAGTTCAAATTCTGCCAAGGTTGACTTTGCCTTTCATCCTTTCGGGGTTGATTAAATAAGTACCAGTTACGCACTGGAGTCAATGTAATCGACTTAATCCGTTTGTCTGTCCTTGTTTGTTCCCTCTGTATTATTATTATGCCAGTACCGCTGTCTGACTGGCCCTTGTGCCAGTGGCACATAAAACCACCCACTATACTCTCGGAGTGGTTGGCATTCAGCTGTAGAAACTCTGCTAGATCAGATTGGAGCCTGGTGCAGCCATCTGCTTCGCCAGACCTTAGTCAAATCGTCCAACCCATACTAGCATGGAAAGTGGCCGTTAAACGATGATGATGATATACATATATATATATATATACACTCACACACACCACACACATACATACATACTTAAGACTTCATAAAGAAGAATTTAGGTAATGTCTGGATTCCATTTCCCTATTTACGACAGGGTGCTGAAAAGCTTCTGGCTTTGGGTAAAAGCCAGGAGGACCAAAAAGTTATGATTTTATTGAACATATTCCCCTCTTAGATTCACACACTTATTGCAGCAGTCCTTCAGTTTTTCTAAGCCCTGTAAAAGAACTCGAAAGGTTGGGCCTCCAACCAGGCCTTTCACAATAACCTTAAAGCCAGGAACTTTTCAGTAACCCTTCTTTGTATGTATCTTTGTCTTGACATCATGTAATGGTTATATACAAACATCAGTCATGCAAGCCATGTTGTCTGTTTCCAGTCTTTGGTGAAAAACCTGTCAAACTACCAGAAGGCTGCACCAAGCCCAGTCTGATCTGGCAGTGTTTCTACAGCTGGACGCCCTTCCTAATGCCAACCACTCTGTGAGTGTAGTGGGTGCTTTTTACGTGCCACCGGCACAGGTGCCAGACGAGTCTGGCAAACGGCTACGATCGGATGGTGCTTTTTACATGCCACCGGAATGGGGGCCAGGCAAGGCTGGCAAACAGCCACGATCGGATGGTGCTTTTTACGTGCCACCGGCATGAGGCCAGTCGGGGCGACGCTGGCAACGGTCACATTCGGATGGTTCTCTTACGTACCACCGGCACTGGTATCACAGCTGCAATTTCCATTGATGTTGATCGATTTTGATTTTGATTTTGGATTTTGGATGATGTATTAATATATTTCGTTTTGTTATTTCCAGGAAGAATTAGCAAAACTTTTGGAAGATTTCCACCTCTATCACAAGAACTTCTTCATCATGCTCAACTGTCTTCATATCCTTGTTGGGAAATTACCAAAATATCCACTTGGAAAGCAAGTAAGATTTATTTTTTTCTATTTTTATACTTTTCCTTGTTTCAGTCATTGAATTGTGGCCATGCTGGGGCAATGCCTTAAAGAATTTCATCACAATTATCATCAACATGATTTAACCCTTTAGCATTTAAACCGGTCATATCTGGCCAAAAGTATTCTGCCTGTTCTATGTTCAAACTGGCCAGATCTGGTCTCTCACACCAACCCTACAATATCGTTTGAAAAATGAACAGCTACCTCATCAAAATCTCATAGCTACAAGATAATGCATGATTAGTTCAAAACAATGTGGATAAAAAAGCATTAATTTTGGCAGAATAATGCGAACACTAAAGGGTTAATATCCGTTGTCCATGCTGGCATGGGTTGGATGGTTTGACCAAAGCTGGAGAGCTGCACCAGGCTCTAGTCTGATTTGGCATGGTTTCTATGGTCTGAAGCCCTTCCTAATGCCAACCATTTTACAGTGTGTTCTGGGTGCTTTTACATGTTGCTACACAGAAGAGATGGATTGCACCTAGAAAGTTCCCCTCCGAGGCATGAGTCCAGGCAAGGTTATTTATGGATGACCAGCAGTCACCCATGCATACCAGTCTCCCCTCTCCATACCACTGATGTTATCCAGGGAAAGGGAAAGGCAAAGACTGATACTCCTTGGCACCAGTGATGTCACAACTCCTTTCTACAGCTGAACCATCCGAACTTGGCCATTGCCAGCGCTGCCTCGACTGGATTCCGTGTCGGTGGCACGTAAAAAGCCCCAACTGATCTTGGCCGTTGCCAGCCTCCCCTGGCACCTGTGTTGGTAGCACATAAAAAGCACCCACTACACTCACGGAGTGGTTGGCGTTAGGAAGGGCATCCAGCTGTAGAAACACTGCCAGATCAGACTGGGCCTGGTGCAGCCTCCTGGCTTCTCAGACCCCGGTCAAACCGTCCAACCTATGCTAGCATGGAAAGCAGACTTTAAACGATGATGATGAGGATGAGTGAAATAGAGCAACGTGAAATAAAGTGTCTTGCTCAACAACACAACACACAGCCCGGTCCAGGAATCGAACTCACTACCTCGGGTTTGTGAGCCCAATGCTCTAACCACTGATCTTGAAGTTTAGTAATTAATGTGTTGCCCCACCCCCCTTTTTTTTTGTAGGGCTGCTAATTTACAGGAGTATAAACAATCCAACAGACTGTGAGAGACAAAACTACATGCACATGCGTGTACATGCAAGCATGCCAAGTCTTGTGAGTGGATTTGGTGGACAGAAACTGAAAGAAGCCTTACAGGTGGCAAGCTGGCAGAAACGTTAGCATGCCAGGTAAATTACTTTAAATATAACAAAGACTTAGTAAAATAACTTATCACTAAGCTAGTGTTAGGAACATAAATTGTGACTAAGGTTTGGTGGAAGATTTTAATTCAAAACTTATGAAAACAAGACATTTGTACGCCAGAGCCAGTTTCAGCCGGGTTGGTAACGAAAGGGTTAAATGAAGTACAAGTACCTGTACATTATAAGAGGTTCTGGACCATCAGTGTCCAGAAAGCCAATTTTGTACCTGTACCAGATGTTTGATTTTATCTTTAGAATTAGAATTAACCAATCAGAAATAAGAAACATTGAAATAATTTCATTTTCTTTTACCAGAGACGAGAATTATATCTGCTGTGTTTGAAACAATTCATCTGTGATACGGAACAGTACCAAGAAGCCATGAATCTTTTGAGGTTTGTTCAAAATACAATTTTGTCATTGTGCCCCGCCATTGTTGACGTTGTTCTGTTAATGTTCAATTTCTGATGCTGTCATGAGTTGGAGGGGAATAAGGTTCCAATTTTTCTTCCATTCCACAAGTTTCTTAATTCTCTTCATCCCATTTCTATGTTTGTTCATCATCCACCTCACACCAGCATGGAAAACAGATCTTAAATGATGATGATACATGCACATATGACAGGCTTCTTTCAGTTTCTGACTACCAAGCTTTAGTTGGTCCAGAACCATAGTAGAAGACACTTGGGACTGAACCCAAGACCACATGGTTTGGATGCCAGCTTGATTGTCAGTTTTGAAATTCTCAGACTAAAACCAATGTTTATTTTATTGTATTTTTTTTTTTTTCAGATTTCTGTCAAAAGATGAATTGGAAAATATGCTGATAAGTTGCCAAGAGAGCTTACTCAAACAAACATTAACTGACCCCTGTATTCCTGTTTGTTCTAAATTGTGTGACTTTCTGAAAATGCTGGAGGACCTCGATGGTCAGTTTTTTTTTCCTTTTTCTTTAATTTTGTAATTACCATGTTTGCAAATGTATATGGCATGCTTTTTTTTTTTTATATTTTTAAATATATCAGGTATGGGCGTGTGCAAAAAAGTTTACTTTCCATCCCACTGCATGGCACCTTGGACAAGTGTCTTCTACAATAGCCCTGGGCTGACCAAAGCCTTGTAAGTGGATTTGGTGCACAGAAAGAAGCCCATTGCATCATCATCATTTAACATCCGCTTTCCATGCTGGCATGGTGCTTTTACATGTCACCGACGCGGACGCCAGTCAGGTGGTGCTGGCACTTGCCACGTTCGGACGGTGCTTTTTGCGTGTCACCAGCACGGGTATCTTAACTACAATTTCCATTTGATTCTTATTGGCTGTATGTATGTACATATGTATATATTGTGTGTGTGTGTATATCTATTATATAAAATCCGTTCTGTCTGTCTGTGTGTGTGTTTTCTAGGATCTCAGGCATCCTCCATCCGATTGTGCTCGAATTTGATTTGTAGATACCGACGGTATCAGGGTGTGTATAAGTCTTGAAAAAATTATAAAAGTCGATTCCAGGTGAGAATGTGATCGATAAAGCAGTGGGAATGTGCATATGTACGCACAAGTACATCAGCTGTTGTGATCGATACTATGCATACGCGAGAAAAATACAAGTGCAGCTTGCGCAAAAAAAAGCCGGCTGGCTTGAAATAATGCCACAAAATGGGACGATCGGACAAGTTGCTTTGAGAAAATTTGGTTCAAATGTTTGACAACTCAGTACCGTCCATTGGATGGTGGGGGGGGGGGATTTGCTTGTGTGTGTATATATATATATATATATATAAGGTGCTTTAAAGTGGAATTCATCATCATCATCATCATCATTTAGCGTCCGCTTTCCATGCTAGCATGGGTTGGACGGGTCAACTGGGGTCTGTGAAGCTGGAAGGCTTCGTCAGGCCCAGTCAGATCTGGCAGTGTTTCTACGGCTGGATGCCCTTCCTAACGCCAACCACTCCGCGAGTGTAGTGGGTGTTTTTTACGTGCCACCTGCACAGGTGCCAGACAGAGCTGGCGAACGGCCACGAACGGATGGTGCTTTTACGTGTCACCGGCACGGGGTCAGGCGATGCTGGCAACGGACACGAACGGATGGTGCTTTTACGTGCCACCGACACGGGGCCAGACAGAGCTAGCAAACGGCCACGAACGGATGGTGCTTTTACGTGCCACCGACACGGGGCCAGACAGAGCTGGCAAATGGCCACGAACAGATGGTGCTTTTACGTGTCACCGGCATGGGGCCAGGCGAGGCTGGCAACGAACACGAACGGATGGTGCTTTTACGTGCCACCGACACGGGGGCCAGGCAGAGCTGGCAAACGGCCACGAGCGAATGGTGCTTTTACGTATCACCAGCACGGGTGCCAGACGAGGCTGACAGCGGACACAAACGGATGGGTCACTTAACCCCTGCTTTCTGATATATGATTTGATTTTGATTGTTCTCACTGGTCTTCTCACGCACAGCATACTTCCATAGGTCTCGGTCTCTGGTCATTTCCTTGGTGAGACCTAGAGTTCGAAGGTTGTGCTTCACCACCTCGACCCAGGTTTTCCTGGGTCTACCTCTTCCACAGGTCCCCTCAACTGCCAGGGTGTGGCACTTTTTCACACACCTATCTTCATCCATTCTCACCACATGACCATACCAGCGCAATCGTCTCTCTTGCACACAACATCTGATTCCTCTTAGATCCAACTTTTCTCTCAAGGTACTTACACTCTGTCGACTATGAACACTGACATTACACATCCAACGGAGCATACTAGCTTCATTTCTCGCGAGCTTACGCATGTCCTCAGCAGTCACGCCCCATGTTTCACTGCCATGTAGCATGTATATATATATATATATATATATATATATAAGGTGCTTTAAAGTGGAACTGAGCCAAAGACCACATAGTTGGGAAAGCAAGCTTTTCAATAACACAGCCACACCTGCATCTTGACACAATCATCATCATCACTTAACGTCCACTTTCCATGCTAGCATGGGTTGGACGATTTGACTGAGGACTGGCGAACCAGATGGCTGCACCAGGCTCCAATCTAATCTGGCAATGTTTCTACAGCTGGATGCCCTTCCTAACACCAACCACTCCGAGAGTGTAGTGGGTGCTTTTTACATGCCACTGGCACGGGGGCCAGTGAGGCGGTACTGGCAACAGCCACACTCAAATGGTGTTTTTTATGTCCTACCTGCACAGGAGCCAGTCCAGTGAGACTGGCAACGACCTCTCTTGAATGTTTATTCATGTGCCACTGGCACAAGTGCCAGTGAGGTGATGCTGGTAACTATCATGCTTGAATGGTGCTTTTTACGTGCCACTGGCACGGAAGCCAGTCAGCTGCTCTGGCAACAATCATGCTTGGATGGTGCTCTTAGTGCTCCACTAGCACGGATGCCAGTCATCGAATTTGTTTTAAAGTCACCTTAAAACAAATATTTCTTTTTTCACTTTTAACATTTTTTTTTCTCCCCATTAGGTATGAAACTTGAAGAAGAGAACAAAGGCAATTCTGATGATGAAGAACTCGCACAGCTACCTAAACGAACAAATCTCCATAATCTACGAAAGGCAAGTTTGTGTCTATCTCTCACTTTTATAATGTACACACACAATGGGCGCAGGAGTGGCTGTGTGGTAAGTAGCTTGCTAACCAACCACATGGTTCCGGGTTCTGTCCCACTGTGTGGAATCTTGGGTAAGTGTCTTCTGCTATAGCCCCAGGCCGACCAATGCATTGTGAGTGGATTTGGTAGACGGAAACTGAAAGAAGCTTGTCGTATATATGTGTGTGTGTGTGTTTGTGTTTGTGTGTCTGTGTTTGTACCCCTAGCATTGCTTGACAACCGATGCTGGTGTGTTTACGTCCCCGTCACTTAGCGGTTCGGCAAAAGAGACCGATAGAATAAGTACTGGGCTTACAAAGAATAAGTCCCAGGGTCGATTTGCTCGACTAAAGGCGGTGCTCCAGCATGGCCGCAGTCAAATGACTGAAACAAATGAAAGAATAAAAGAGAGTAAAGCACAAGTTTTACATAACCTGGTGCTGCTTCAAATACCTCTTCCTTTATAAAAAAAGCACCTCCACATATTTTGTTTGGTTTTTTTCAACTTTAATATTTCGTCTTTCTTTCACTTCTCTCTGTCTTTTTTCATCTCAAGAAACTTAAAAGGAGCCAAGTTAGCACAGCACAGGCGTGGCTGTGTGGTAAGAAGCTTTCTTCCCAACCACATGGTTCTGGGTTCAGTCCCACTGCATGGCACCTTGGGCACACACACACACACACACATATATATATATTTATTTTTATATCAATAATAACAAAGGGTAAAATTAATTAATTAAGAAGTAATCAATAAATTTCACCAAGTAGAATTCGGTATGAAAACAGGACCGTTACACGGTAAATTTTAGTAATACTAATAAAAAGTATATTTTTTAATATTCTTTATGAAAAAACCTAATTCAGAAACGCGCGTCAATGGATGATCGAATATTAATTGATTTTCGTTACGTTACTCTCTGCCTGTGTGAATAACCTTCAAATATTTTGGTTTCTCTGGAAGACCCTTTTTAAAGTAGAAGAAATGGCTAAGATTTTTGGCTGCTATTTCTGAACTTCGGTGTGTGGTGAGGCAATTCTTTGCTGAACCCTTTTTATTAGTATTTATTTTTATATGTATAATTTTACCCTTATGGGCTATCTTTTACTGGAAAGCAATACATTCATCATCATCATCATCATCGTTTAACATCCGTTTTCCACGCTAGCACGGGTTGGACGGTTCGACCGGGGTCTGGGAAGCCAGGGGCTGCACCAGGCTCCAGTCTGATCTGGCAGAGTTTCTACAGCTGGATGCCCTTCCTAACGCCAACCACTTCGCGAGTGTAGTGGGTGCTTTTTACGTGCCACCTGCACAGGTGCCAGGGGGTCCGGCATTGGCCACGATCGGCTGGAGCTTTTAACGTGCCACCGGCACGGAAGCCAGCTGGCAACAGCCACGTTCGGATGGTGCTTTTTATGTGCCACCGGCACATTATTATTTTCATTGAAACTTCACTGTTATCGTTCTGTTAATGTTTTGGCGTTCAGACGAGTGTACTGGCATAGATATGGCAACATTTGAAATTTTGTCTAGGTAAATGCAGCTGATGAAGACTAATCAAATTTACGTTGTCAAACATATTTGAAGAGTCAGAAACCGGTCCTGCATTATCTGATTCTAGGTTGTCCATTTATCAGATGTCCTTCCTTGAGGTAAGACAAATTTTTTTCATGTTTGTTGGACACGCGTCTTTGCTAGTATATACGCAGTGAAGCTATACAATAGCGTCGTATTTATTTCGATTGCTATTTTCCAGTAAATATGTATATATATATATATATATATATATATGTATAGGAGTATGGGTATATGCACTCATATGTATGTGTATATTATATATTATGGGTATGTACCCACTCTTGTATGGGTGTACCTCCTCTGATATTCATATTTAATTTAGTTTGTATTTCATAATCTCTGAAGAGGCCTTGGGATATTTTTGTAAGTGTCTCATTTACAACTACATATTGACCTATCACACATGGCTAATATGAGCATAATGAGACACCCATATCTGCATGGCCGAAACAGCTGTAAGACGTAGTTTATATTTATATTTGTATTTATTTATATTCACTTATACATACTGTACTTATTGTATCATATTACTCTTTCATGTACATTGTTTTGTTCTATATTATTATGTTTGACCTAAATGTTCATATGTAGTGGTTTAATAAATTATGTGATTGGGTATTATCTGGTAGTTGATCATTGATTAAGATATGTTTCTCCATTTTCTTATTTTGTATATATATATATATATATATATATATATATATATATATACTCAGGTAATCTTATGTACTTATGATCTTTCGTTATTTTTCCCTCTATACCTGTGTGAGTTATTTTTTAGTATGCATTGTCTGGGAGGTTTTTCTTATAGTAGAAGAAATAGCTAAGATTTTTTGGCTGCTATTTCTAAAAGTTTGGTGTGTGGTTAAGTAAATTATTTTACTGAACCCTAATTATATAACGTAATGTTTTATATATATATATATATATATATATATATATAAACCAAAATCGTAGCTGTGCCTAGTGGCCCCTGACTGGCTCCTATACTGGTGGCACATAAAAAGCACCATGCTAACATGGTGATGCCAGTGCCCCCTTGCTGGCTCTAGTGCCAGTGACATGTAAAAAGCACTGTCCGAACGTGGTTGATGCCAGTGTCCCCTGACTAGCTCCAGTGCTGGTGGCACGTAAAGAGTACCATCTGAACATGGCTAGTGCCAGTGTGCACTGAGTGGTTCCTGTGCCAGTGGCATGTAAAAAGCACTGTCCAAACATGATCAATGCCAGGCCCGCCCGACTGGCTCCTGTAAAATGCACCCACTACACTCTGGGAGTGGTTGGCATTAGGAAGGGCATCCAGCTGTAGAAACTCTGCCAGATCAAGATTGGAGCCTGGTTCGCCAGCCCTCAGTCAAAATCGTCCAACCCATGCTAGCATGGAAAGTGGACGTTAAACGATGATGATGATTATTTATATATATATATATGCAGGTATGACTGTGTGGTAAGAAGCTGGCTTCCCAACCACATGGTTCCAGGTTCAGTCCCACTGCATGGCACTTTGGGCAAGTGTCTTCCACTATAGCCTTGGTCTGGCCAAAGCCTTTTGAATAGTATTAACTGCGGCCATGCTGGAGCACCGCCTTTAGTTGAGCATGTCGACCCCAGGACTTATTCTTTGTAAGCCCAGTACTTATTCTATTGGTCTCTTTTTGCCGAACCACTAAGTTACGGAACGTAAACACACCAGCATTGGTTGTCAAGCAATGTTGTGGGGAGAAACATAGACACAAAAACATACACACACATACACAAACACACATATACATATATACGACAGGCTTCTTTCAGTTTCCATCTACCAAATCCACTCACAAGACACTCACATAGGAATGTCAAACTTTGGAACTGATGATGATGAGAACCGCAGTTAAGAACTGCTTTCCTAGAAGGAACACTAAACAGAGAAGTGTGACGGCTAAGATGCCCTTACCGCATTCAACCCAGTGCTCCTCCGACCCTTCATCAGTTTCAGTCATCTCCTCCTCCTTGCAGCTTCTCACACATGAGATGCTGGCAATATATTCATCCTTTGCCTCTTGTTTTCTCCCCCACCCCCTCCTCTGACCTCTTTAATACTCTCCAGTCTCTCTTTCTCTCACTGTCCTCCCTGCTACATCATCCCCCCGCCCCGCTTGACTTTCTCATCTCTTTCCTGTCTGCCCCCTACCCTCTCTTCATAGCCCCTCTGGTTCCCTGTCCCTTTCTTTCTCGCTTTCATTTCATGCCCCCCTTTCCTCCCACACCTCCTGCCCACATTCTTATGCTGGCTAGAAGGCACATGGCTTAGCGGTTAGGGTATTCAGCTTACAATTGTAAGGTCGTGAGTTCGATTCCTGGCTGTGTGTTGTGTCCTTGAGCAAGACACTTTACTACATGTTGCTCCAGTCCACTCAGCTGGCAAAAGTGAGAAGTGGCTGCACTTCAAATGGACTGGCTTTATCACATTCTATGTCATGCTGAATTTCCCTGAGAACTACTTTAAGGATATGGACATCTATGGAGCACTCAACCACGTGTATGTTAATTCCATGAACATGCTGTTCTGTTGATTGGATCAACTGAAACACTATTGTAACTGATGAAGTGCCAGTTAATTAGTCATGTACGCTAGTTACTGGATCCCTTCCTGTTTAACTCGCCCCCCCCCCCCTTCTTATGTCCCTCTCTCTCTTTCTCATTAATATCCTCTTTCTTATTTCTTTATTGCTCACAAGGGGCTAAACATAGAGGGGACAAACTAAGACAGACAAAGGGATTACATCGACCCCAGTGTGTAACTGGTACTTCATTTATCGACCCCGAAAGGATGAAAGGCAAAGATAAATAATAATAATAATGAAATTATTGTATACAGTGCTCAGGTGCACCACGACTTGTCAAAAGTGTGTATAAAGCATATGCAGTAATGTACAAATGTCTGGAAAGCGAACAATGTATGAGTCAGATACATGCTTGCGTGTGTATGGAGGGGAGAAAATCAGGTGTAGTGTTGGAGAATCTCAGGAAGCATGGAAGTTTTGATGATAAAAGATTATATGTTGATCTATTTCAGACTTTGCAAGAAATGGATAAGAAAAAGAAGAAACTGTCGCCATTTGAGAAATTGCGTGAAGAAATCATATCATATATGGACAGCAATTTCAGGTAGGACTACATTGCCCTCCGTTGTTTCAAGAAAAGGAGATACAAATATCCACATGCACACACACACACACACACACGTGCACTACACACATGCGCACATACACACACACATGTGCACATACATGCACATACACACACATGCGTGTGCATGCATATACATACACGCACGCACATACACACACACTCTCTCACATCCGCACATACATAAATATGTGTGTGGGTGTGTGTATACACACTGGGCTTCTTTCAGTTTCCATCTGCCGAATCCACTCACAAGACTTTGGTCGGCCTGGGGGCTTTAGTAGAAGACACTTGCCCAAGGTGCCACTCAAAAGCCATGTGGTTGGGAAGCAGGCTTCTCAACCACCCAGCTACACCTGCGTCTATGCCATGCCTACACCTGTACCACACCTGCATTTATTGGATATCTCGTCAGAAAATTTGTAGTTTATATTACTAGTGCAGCACTTGGTTCTAAGTAGTTCTGCTCTTATGCATTCCGAGTTCAAATCTTGTTATGGACTTTATCTGTCTTGCTAACCAGGGTTAGAAAGTTAAGAATCATTAATTAACAACCAGTTCAAATGACAATATCATCATCATCATCATTTAACATCTGCTTTCCATGCTAGCATGGGTTGGACGATTTGACTGAGGTCTGGCAGAGTTTCTACAGCTGGATACCCTTCCTAATGCCAACCACTCCGAGAGTGTAGTGGGTACTTTTACGTGCCACCAGTACGAGAGCCGGTTTAGTGGTACTGGCAACGGCCACGCCCAAATGGTGTTTTTTATGTGCCACCTGCATAGGAGCCAGTCCAGTGGCACTGGCAACAACCTCGCTCGAATGTTTCACGTGCCACCAGGACAAGTGCTAGTAAGGCGACGCGGTAACGATCACGCTCGAATGGTGTGTTTAACATTTCATCAGCATGAAGGCTAGCTTGTTGCTCTGGCAATGATCTCACTCATATGGTACTCTTAGCACTCCACTAGCAATGGATGCCAGTCACCGAGTTTGATTTCGACTTTGATTTCATTTGCCTCATTTGATTTCAATTCTGGCCTCGTGTTGATCTGAGAAAATATTATTTTTCTGCTTTTTTGTTTTCTAGGATCTTCTTGAAATGTCCCTCAAGCATTCCACTTCATGAAGTCTTCTACTATGATTCGTTGCCAATATTACAGGATTATTTTACTGTGTGTCCTCGAGCAGCCATCCAGAAAGCTCTCTCTCAACCACATTCCTATCTCAAAGTACGTATTAAAGTTATCTTCTGTCTTTCTTATATGTCGACGTCATCATCGTTGTCATTGATTACAGGTAAGTTCACTGCCATCAATTCACCGCAGGGAAAGTTCACCACCATCGATTTACCATAAAGAAAGTTCACTGCAAAGTAATTTTTCCAAGAAAATATATCCATAGTGTAGTTGTATACTGTCAACTTAATGTGACAGTCCCATGAAGGAAATCATTCTACTGCTATTTAGCCCTAGGAAGCATCAGTGCTTCCTGTTGGTCTTGACACATTGCCTGTGTCCTTATGTTTACAAAGGGGAGATAAGCACCTTCACCCAGCTAAGCCTGCAACCAGAGACTAGTTTCTGAGTCTTGCTCGTCATCAGTCTGGAGTAGCATGGCTTGCTAGCTGCAGATGCTTGTCTAGGCCTCATCATCATCATTTAACGTCCGTTTTTCATGCTAGCATGGGTTGGACGGTTTTGACTGAGGGCTGGCAACCAAATGGCTGCACCAGGCTCCATTCTTGATCTGGCAGAGTTTCTACAGCTGGATGCCCTTCCTAACGCCAACCACTTCGCGAGTGTAGTGGGTGCTTTTTACCTGCCACCGGCACAGAGGCTAGTCAGGCAGTACTGGCAATGACCTCGCTCGAATTTTTTTACACGTGCCACCGACACAGGTGCCAGTGAAGCGACGTTGGTAACGATCATGCTCGAATGGTGCCCTTTTACGTGCCACGGGTACGGAAGCCTCGTAAACATATAATAATTCTAGTGAAATAAATCCACTGATTACAAAAGTAGAAATATTACATTTCTAAATATCTCAGAGAGATATCAGCAGTGGTGGTACGATAGAGTAGTTGTATACTGTCAACTTAATGTGACAGTCCCATGAAGGGAATCACACCACTGCTATTTAACCTTAGGAAGCATCAACGCTTCACTGCTTATATCTCTCTGAGATATTTAAAAATGTAATATTTCTATATCCATATTATCTCACCATTAATAATTAAAAACTTATTTTATTGGGGGGAAAAAAACAATTTTAAATAGAAAGGATTACATTCTCTTAACTTTGCCACATCTTTTCATTTTTATATAGTGTTCTTGCTGTGAAGCTGACCCCGGAGTGATTCTGTCTTCTTTCCCAGATGTTTGTGTTGCATATAAACTACATCTTGAATGTGGACGTTTAATCAATTTATATGATTGGTTACAAGTAAGTAAGATTTTTATTTCATGTTTCCACTTCTCTCTTTATTTTCTATTATTTATGAGCCCTTTTCAAGCCTAGCCAGGCACATGGGCCCGGTTTCTGTGACATATGTGTTCTCCCCCAGCTGGACAGGATGCCAGTCCATTGCAGTGTTACCCAAGAAACAGGAAGAAAGAGTGAGAGGAAGTTGAGGCAAAAGAGTACAACAGGGGTCGCCACCACCCCCTGCCGGAGCCTCGTGGAGCTTTAGGTGTTTTTGCTCAATAAACACTCACAACGCCCAGTCTGGGAGTCAAAACCACGATCCTCTGACCGCAATGCCGCTGCCCTAACCACTGCCATTGCGCCTCCAACTCTCTTTATATGGATTGGATTAAATATTACTAATGGTCTACTTTTTCTTGGTAAAATATGGAATCAAAAGCTATCATCATAAGTTGTAAGTTGGTGGAGTTGTATGGCGTTAAGAAATAAAGGTTCTACCCAAACAGAAATCATCATTGTCATTTAATGTTTTCCATGCATGCATGGGTTGGACGGTTTGATAGGAGCTGGCCAGCCTCTGTGTCTTTTCTGGCATGGATACTATTGCTGAATGCCCTTCCTAATGCCAACCATTTTGCAGAGTGTACAAGTAGAAGACATTTGCCCAAGGTGTCACGCAGTGGGACTGAACCCGGAACCATGTGGTTGGTAAGCAAGCTGCTTACCACACAGCCACTCCTGCGCCTATAAAACTACTTTCTGCAGTTAAGGGTAAGGAAATTTTCAGTGGATATATCTGATTTCCATAGTAAAACAGCAGCATGCAGTGACCGTCTAATTGAGACGCACTTACTCTCTACTCTTTATATTTCTCTTTCCATTGAAAAACATTTGCTTAAAATATCAAAGACATCTTCCAATTTTCCTGAGCATCAGCCAAATACCCTTTTTTTGTTTTTACTTTGTCGGTTTTTTTTTATATAATTTTTTTTTTTTTTTTGTGCCATCTTTATTAATTTGGCTATTTATTGCTTGTGTTTTACCAAACAACATAAAAACAATTCTGAAACATTTTTGATTAATTAATTCAGTGGTGTGTTTGTTTTAATTAAAGTTTATGATTATATTACAGTCATTTATTACTGTTCTTGAAGATTCTGAAAACAAACCGAAACGTAAAGACCAACACAAAGTATTACAGTATCCTTTATTTGAAGTTTGTGTGTGTGTATGTGTTGTTTAACCCCAGGTCGACTCCGATTGAGCTGACTTATGATCAGAACTTTTCCAGTCATGACCATCCTGTCTTTATATATAGTTGTTGTTTTGTTGTGAGTTCATGGGAGATTCAAGGGATGATCAGAGTCTGCAAAAACAGTTCCTCTCTGTATTCGTAAGCCACCATTCGAGCGTGATCGTTACCGTGTCGCCTTACTAGCACTTGTGCTGGTGGCATGTGAAATATTCGAGCGAGGTCGTTGCCAGTGCCGCTGGACTGGCTCCTGTGCAGGTGGCACGTAAAAAGCACCATTTGGGCGTGGCCGTTGCCAGTACCGCCTGACTGGCACGTAAAAGCACCCACTACACTCTCGGAGTGGTTGGCGTTAGGAAGGGCATTCAGCCGTGGAAACTCTGCCAGATCAGATTGGAGTCTGGTTCGCCAAACCTCAGTCAAATCATCCAACTCATGCTAGCATGGAAGGCGGACATTAAATGATGATGACCATACAGGTCATCCCTGTGTTGTGCCTTCTCACCACAGGATACCTGCAGACATGATCCTACACCACCAGGAAGCTGCTGGATTCTAGAACAGATGCTGCCTGGAATTCACCATTAGCCTCCAGTTAGCTGGGTTGTGGCCCTAGCACCACTGGTGTCAGACCTCTCTGCATTGGGTGACCCTAGTCCCTGCTGGTATTGCTCTGACACTCATTTAACCTTTCCTCCATGGTGAGGTCAAGGGTCGGACTTCGAGAATGGCTTCAACATGTTGCCGAATTGGCCACCGACAGACATGTTATGGATCACCTTGACCCAAGACAATGTGAATAAATAAGTAATTAGACAGGGTAATCTGAATGATAAAGGTTTAGGGTATGTAGCAGATAGGAATGAGTGGAGCATTGAACTTGGCTGTGGTCGAAATTTCTGACAACCTTGTCATCATGGTCTTTTTTGTTTATTAATCTCTTGGTTACTTTGTGATTTCTTTAACTTTATTTACCAGAGCTCGTTTTATTCAAGCCATTTCGGAATTACAGTTCCTAGGATTCATCAAGCCCACACGCCAGAAAACTGATCATGTGGCTCGGTTAACATGGGGCGGGTGTTGATTCTAAACATCTTTTCTTTCATGCTGGATAAACTCAGATATTTTATTTGTTTATATTTTATATAAAATAAGCTGTAATAAACTTTGAAATTCATTGGTTTTTATTATTCTGTTATCAAGGTTATCAAAATCATTTCGATGACTGGCATCCAAGCTAGTGGGGTGTCAAGAGCACCATATGAGCGTGATCATTGCCAGAGCAGCCAACTGGCTTCCATACCCGTGGTACGTAAAAGGGCACCATTCGAGCGTGATCGTTACCAATGTCGCTTCACTGGCACCTGTGTCGGTGGCATGTAAAAAGCACCCACTACACTCTCAGAGTGGTTGGCCTTAGGAAGGGCATCCAGCTGTAGAAACTCTGCCAGATCAAGATTGGAGCCTGGTGCAGCCATCTGGTTGCCAGCCCTCACTCAAAACCGTCCAACCCATGCTAGCATGGAAAACGGACATTAAACGATGATGATGATGATGATGATGAAGGTTGGTGAGCTGGCAGAATTGTTAGCACGCTAGACAAAGTACATAGCAGTATTTCACCCATCGCTACGTTCTGAGTTCAAATTTTACCAAGGCGGGCAGTTCTTGAGTATTGCATATCGCCATTCATCCCAGTCTTCGTCATCTCTGAGGTTCAAAGTCCTGGGATTAGCTTTTACCACTTCATCCCACGTCTTCTTGGGTCTCCCTCTTTCACATTGAGTGATCAGCGCTTCTTTATAAAACTAACCTCATCCACTTCTACTCACCTTGTATCTTGAGTATCCACCCTGACATCTCATCACCACTATTTCATCTCTTTCCAGCCCCACCCTACCAGTCACTCTCACATTCTCTTAATGTGAATAGCCATGCAGCTCCTCTTCAACAAGAAATTTGTTCTGTTCTGGTCCCCTGTCTCATACTTTTAAATTCTCTCTCTCAGTATAATGCCATCTCCCTATCTACTGTAGCCTCACAGCAGAGTCAAAGGGAAGCCTGGTCTTGCAAGCTGCATGGCAACCTCACTGGTGCTGGTGCCACATACAAAAAAAGAAAAACGCACCCATCACTCTCTGTTAAATGGTTGGAGTTAGGAAGGGCGTCCAGCCACAAAGACCATGTCTAAGTAGACACAGGTACATGATGCAGACCCTTGGCCCAGTTGCATCCTGTCAGATAATCTAACACATGCCATCATGGTACTTGGATATTAAAAGATGAGGACGATGGTGATGATGGCAAAGAATTTTCAAACCCTGCATATTGTAAGGCATTTGTTAGCATGATGTTCAGCCATATGTTTGACTTAAAATCATACAGGCGCAGGAGTGGCTGTGTGGGAAGTAGCTTGCTTACCAACCACATGGTTCCGGGTTCAGTCCCACTGCATGGCACCTTGGGCAAGTGTCTTCTACTATAGCCTCAGGCCGACCCAAGCCTTGTGAGTGGATTTGGTAGACGGAAACTGAAAGAAGCTGTCGCATATATATATATATATATATATATATATATGTATGTATGTATGTATGTGTGTGTGTGTGTGTGTGTATGTTTGTGGGTCTGTCCCCCCAACATCGCTTGACAACTGATGCTGGTGTGTTTACATCCCCGTAACTTAGCGGGTCAGCAAAAGAGACCGATGGAATAAGTACTAGGCTTACAAAGAGTAAGTCCTGGAGTCGATTTGCTCGACTAAAGGCGGTGCTCCAGCATGGCCACAGTCAAATGATTGAAACGGGTAAAAGAATAAAAGAGATTTAACAGAGTCAGGATTGTAGTTTAGTTATCTTTAAATTTTTCTTTAATAACTGAAAATTACAAAACAGTTTTGCCTCTGCTAAAAAAAAAAAAGTCTCAATGCAAGACACACACAATCTTCATATGTACCAATACAAAGATTACAAACAAAGATAATTTCACATTTTTTCACATTTTTTTTTTTATTTTAGACCCCCAGGTCAGCCCAGACCAATAGATCAAAGACATTCCAGCTGTGACCATCCCATTTCAATTATCAACAGCTAAATTATGCAATGTATCTTCCCTGCTATTTATTTATTTTTTTGATTAGTTAAGTTTATTTTTCTTTAGACAACAGTGTGATTTGAGGGGAAATTTGGTTGTTATTTTTAGCATGTAAAGCTATTTCTGCATATATAAGCCTCATTGTAGGCTTATAGCAGATTAATTACTATACTAATTAATGACTAGTTTTTCATTAACAGCCACACATGACTTGGTATCCAGATGGCTAGACGGTGAGAAATAAAGGGGTTTGCTAATCTTAGTCACCATCCACGCAGATGGTAAATAGAAAGGGTTTTTATACATTACAAGCAGTAACTTCTTGTTGGAAAAAGAATTCACAGTAAAAATCTCTTTTCACAAAATTATGTTAAACAATAAATCTTCCACTGTCTTCCAGCAAAAACCGAAGAAACAGGACAAGTGGAAGGGTTCTTCTTTTATTTATTTTGATCATTCCAAAAGTCAATATTATTAATTCCAACTCCATAGGAATCAAATTCTACATCGCCTCATTGATTGGCCGTTGCTAATCTTACCAATTATAACATTAGCAACATTTATTTGATTACTGAGCAAATATTATCTTTATCATAATATATAAATATGCGGTTTATATAGAACTTACAAATTATTGTTTGCAAATATAATATATATGTATACATATACACTTGTATATATAATTTAGGAAAAATGCATTATACCCATTTCCATATTTGGGAAAAAAAAAATTGTTACTTTTGTTTTAAATTCTTTCATTATGAATTTACCAATGTTTGTTTTCATTTAAAAAGGTTTTTTTGGTTTCAGAACAATTATGAAAAAAAAACAAAAACAATCTGACAAAAATAAAAACGGCATTTGACACAAAAATGTCGATTAGCAATCGTTAACTGACTCGTTATATAATCACGTTCTTTCAACTTGGTACAAAGCAAGTTATATGAAAAAGAATGTACGCAGTCAATCCTATAGTAATTACTTGTTTGTTGCATGATATTTGATACACCTGTATTTGTCAATATTGTTCAAATACATAACATTACTACGTAGCCTTTCTGAGTCATTTCTTGATCCTTGAAATTATCTCCCCTTTTCAAGGAGCTGGCCTTCAATTGCCAATTGGTAATTATGACACAGTCTCTAAAAGTGGAGATAATTTTAATACATCAAAAATTAATATTGTATAGTGTTTGATATACCTGTATTAGTCTATGTTGTTCATATACATGTCACTAGACTCTCTGAGTTATTTCTCTTGGATCTTTTTGTTTTTATTTAACTTACGCAAATTACCTAAGTGATTTTTTTTGTAAAATGTCTAAGCTATTTGGCTACTGGAGACAAGGTGTCCCCAGTCTGATGATGGTTATTGAGCCAGAAACATGCACCCACAACTGCCCTATTATCTCCAAACAATGTCCCTATTTTTAATAACATGTCAACTTTGGAGAATTCTTGATTTGTGAGATTATCTCATTCGAGTGGATTTGGTCTTCATTGCCATTTGGTGAAAATGACATATCCTCTAGGTGGAGATAATTCTAATAAAACAAAAATTTATGTTGTATGGTATTAGATATACCTGTATTTGTCTATATTACTAGTACTTATCTAATCCTTCCCTCTCTCCCCACCACACATTCTTCCAAACGGCATGATGAAAGACAAGGTCAACCTAAGCACGATTTGAAATAGCAATAAAGAAAAAGTACATAACTAAATATTATAGTAACAATAATAAATAATAATAATCCTTTCTTAATTTGGCACAAGGCCAGCCAGTTTGAGGGGAGGGGCAAGTCAACTGCATCAACCACAGTGCTCAAGTGGTACTTACTTTATCGACTCCGAAAGGTTGAAAGGCAAAGTAGACCTCAGTGGAATTTCAACTCTGAAGGTTAAAGCTGGGCAAAATTTTGTCCGGCGTCCGAACAATTTTGCCAGTTTGCTGCCTTGATAATAATAATAATAGTAATTATTTGAAATTTTGGCACAAGGCCATCAGTTTCTGGGGTGGGGGGTTAAGTTGATTACATCGACCCCAGTATATAACTGGTACTTATTTTATCGACCCCACCAAAAGGATGAAAGGCAAAGTCGACCACGGTGGAATTTGAACTCAGAATGTGAAGAAGGACAAAATGCTGGATTTAGCCTATCATACTTAACGATTCTGCCAGCTCACCTCATTATTATTAATAATAATGATTTCAAATTTTTGCCACAAGGGCAGCTTGGGAGAGGGAATTAAGTCAATTACGTTGACCCAGTGGATAACTGGTACTTATTCAATCGACCCCGAAAGGATGAAAAGTGAAGTCGACCGTGGCAGAATTTGAACTCAGAACGTGAAGGACAAAATGCTGGATTTAGCCCACCATGCTAACAATTCTGCCAGCTCACCTCATTATTATTATTATTATTATTAATAATAATAATAATAATTTTGGCACAAGGCCAGCAACTTTGGGGGAGGGGGTAAGTTGATTTCATCGACCCCAGTACTCAACTGGTACTTATTTTATCAACCTCGAAAGGATGAAAGGCAAAGTTGACCTCATTAGAATTTGAACTCAGAACGTAAAGACGAACAAATTGCCGCCTATCATTTTTCTCATCGTGATAACCATTGTTCCTTCTCGAGCCATGCTTTGCTTATAAGGACCGGTTTCCCGGTTTTCTTGGCGTATAGGTTTTTCTCAGAACGTAAAGACAGATGAAATACTGCTAAGCATTTTGCCCAGCATGCTAATGATTCTGCCAGCTCGCCACCTTAATAATAATAATAATAATAACAATGATAATAAGGACTCCTAAGCCAAACATAGCCAACCTGAAAATATCTGATTCTCTTAAGAACTCTTTAACAGAATCTTAGTTCTCAGATTCTCTTCTTCCCTTACAACACATCATTGCTAACACCCATTTGTTGTTACTTGAAGTCTCTGGGTGAGACTTGGAGCGGCTCGCACAAAACAAAGCAACAACAATAACATAAGTAATAATAATAATAATTACACCATTGGTTCTTCTTCTGCATCTTAAGGTCATTTATATAACAAAGAGAGCTTTGCATTTTCACAATCTTTTCTTCACACACAGAAACATGTATGGATGATGCGTCTATACAAACCCAAACAAAATTACTAACATTCATTTTTTTTTTATATGGTTTTGGAATGTTCTTGAGTCTTCTCGATATATTTTTTTTTATTATTATTTTCAAATTTATTCTGAAAGTCTTATTAAAGCAGTTAGTCAATTTAGGGAATATTTTTGGAAATAAACAATAAACAAACTGTTATTTTTCTACTTATTTTCCTATTGTACCATTCTTCTGTTGTTGCTATTACATAAGACAGTTTTTTTGGTTGGTTTTGTTTTTTGTTTTCTCTTATTCTTTTTTTTCTTTTTTTTTTCGTATACAATAACATGTTCCATGGTAAAAGTTTTAAAGAAAGAAAGAATTCGAAATATTTACAAGTCCAGGTTATAGACTGCATGGTTCACATGTAGTTGTGGGAGGAATTGGGGGAAATGAGCAGAGAAGAGAGAAAGGAAGAATATATAAAGTGGGGGTGGGGGTGGGATTTGGTAGGGGGTGTTTTTTTTTGTGTCTGTTAGTGCACTGTTGTCGTAATCAGTGGCAAAAATTCCTCCACAGGATTTGTCATGACTGGAATCAAAAGATCGTCCATATTTGGTAAAACAAGTAACCTCTGGAAATGAAAGAGAAAAAACTGAATCATTATACATATCTTTATATGTATATATATATATATAATATATATATATATATACACACACACACACACACACATACATATTGTTTACTGTTCTGTTATTGTAGGTTCAGCAAAAAAATATTTCATACACTGAGAGATAAATATTATTCAATATAAACAGTAATTAAATATGAGCTGCTAACAGTTTCATGCTCTGGAAACACAATAATCAAGCAGATTTATACACATACATACATACATAAATATATATACATAAATATATATATATATATATATAATATATATATATATATATATATACATAAATAATATATATATATATATACATAAACCGCCAACGTGTTGTTGAAAGGGCAGCTGCTGAACAAGAATCTTTTTTGTGCATGGCACAAAAGATTGTACAGCAGCTAACCTGGCTCCATCAAACTCAAGCTCGCAGATGGGACTACCCACAGTTCACAAGACCACCACAGCAAATAGACCCAAGGTGGACACCACCAGCAACAGCATACACCTCACCTCGATGCTCCTACTGAACATCAGAGGACTACTAACACACAGTAACAGGACAAAAGTCCCGTTCTTGAGAGACTTTGTTGCATGCAAGCACTTACGGAAACATACCTGAAACCGGACATAGCGGATGCGGAAGTACACATACCACAGTATGTTGTACTATGGACCGACAGAAAAAAAAAAGTCATGGAGGAGTTGCTATGTACATCCATGAGGACCTCACACCCCAGGTCCTTTTGTCATACTCAAACTCGGTGTGTGACACACTAATTGTACATGTAAGGCAACTTGGTGTAGTTGTGTGTGCTACATATCGCCCTCCAGATGCCCCAAGCCATATGGGCAAGTTTGAAGACTGCCTTATAAAAATAGAAGTTCTAGTCACACTAGAACAGCACATAAGTGTACTTCTCATGGGAGACTTCAACCTACCCAATGTCAGATGGCCCGAGGGCCTTTCTCTCCCAGGAATGACACGATGTGAACAGGGACAGGCGAGGTCCCTCCTGAACCTCATCAACACCCTGTACATGGAGCAAGTAATACTCCAACAAACCAGGGCAGGTAACACACTGGATCTCTGCTTCACAAATAATATGGATCTCATCCATAATGTGAAAGTGACACTGACACTACTCTCAGATCACAACATGGTAGAGCTGACCATGTACGGGCCAAAAGAGAGCACGGACATGCAGCCTACAAGAAACCCTCAGAATCTTTCCAGCTTGAACTTCAATAAGGCAAACTGGAAACAAATTGAGAAAGAGATCCTCAAACAAAACTGGCCTGAATGTCTCTCCTCGCCAGACATCGACATGAAACTTCAACAATTCATGTCTGTAATGCAAGCCATATGCTACAAATGTGTCCCAGAGAGAAAGACCACTGTACACAAGAACAAAATCCCCAGAGAGAGGAAAATTCTAATGAGACGGCGTACAAAAATTTCAAATCGCCTAAACAAACAAATTGAAAGCAGTGAAAAGTCCCACCTAAAAATAAAACTGTTGGAAATCGAAAAATGTCTACAACTCTCCCATGAAAAAGAAAGAGCAGACAAAGAAGCCTGGGCTATAGACAACATAAAATCTAACCCCAGAGCTTTCTACAGGTATGCCAAAGGAACAGCTACGGTGCACTGTAGAATAGGGCCACTCCTCGAAAAGGATGGCACACTTACAGGAAAACCAATGAGGGTAAGTGAAATACTGAATGAGCAATTCAAGAGTGTTTTCACTCCACCCCTTGGGCATCTCCAAATCACCAATCCAACTGACTTTTTTACCACTGCAGATATAAAATCAGAGGCGGCGACGATAGATTACATCGATATAAAGGAAGACGATGTAATAAAGGCTATAGATGAAATGAAAACAGACTCAGCTACTGGCCCCGATGGATTCCCGGCAATCCTCCTAAAAGCATGTAAGAGAGTAATAGCAAGACCACTGCAGTTCCTCTTTCAGAGCTTCCTTGCAGCTGGCAAACTTCCAAGAAAACTGAAGGAAGGTAAAATATGCCCCATTCATAAAGGAGGTAGCAGAGCGGAAGCCAAGAACTATAGACCTATCTCTCTCACCTCACACATCAGTAAGGTCATGGAACGAATAGTCAGAAGGAAGCTGATCACCTTCCTTGAAGAGAATGACTTGCTGCCCGACACCCAACCATATATATATGTATATACATGTATATGTATATATATATATATATATGTATATACATGTACATGTATATATATATATATGTATATATATATATATATGTATATATATATATATATATATGTATATATATGTATATATATGATATATATATGTATATATATATATATATATGTATATATATATATATATATATGTATATATATGTATATATTGTATATATGTATATATATGTATATATATGTATATATATGTATATATGTAATATATATATATATATATGTATATATATGTATAATATATATATATATGTATATATATGTATATATATGTATATATATATAATATATATATATATATATATTATTATATATATATATGTATCTCTCTCTATATAAACGGCAGTTTGTCTGTGCATTTTGTGTGTGTCTGTTTTCTCGTACCCTCACTCTGACCACGGCTTTCAACCGATTCTGATGAAACTTGACACACACATAGCCCAATGTCATAATTCAAAACTAATGCAGCGAAAATTTTGAAAAGTTCCCCCAGTTCTGAAAAAAATCGATAAATTCGACATGGGGTCGAGAATGAGAAACCCAAACCACAGACCGTCTAGGGGACGCAACTCCACCTGTTTTAACTCTCAAAAAAAATTTACCATCATTTTTTTCCCATTTTTTTGCTATTTTTTGACTATAACTCTCTAAAAATGCTTTATAGTTATTTCCCTTACAAACCTGAGCAACGCCGGGCGATACTGCTAGCATATATATATATATGTATATATATGTATATATAGTATATATATATATATATATGTATATATATATATATATGTATATATATATATATATAATGATGCGAATAGTCTTATGATCTGCAACACTAACTTCAGGAAACCAACAAGCCACCTGGTCACCTACCGATCGGGCCGGCATACTAGCCAAATCGACTACATCCTTGCCAGAAAAAGGGAAAGATGGCTGCTTATAAATGCCAAAACCTTCCCAGGCGAAGAATGCACCCCACAACATAGACTGGTAGTTAGTGACTTTAGGATCAGGACTAAGAGGGCGACTAGAAGACGACCAACATGGAGAAGAAGGGTCTGGAAGCTTAAAGACCTGCGAAATGGACAGAGATTTAGATATGTTACTTGAAGCCTTTGACGAAGTGGAAGGAGGTATAGCTATACATGGGGTAGAAGACAACTGGACGTTTCTGAGGGACAACCTGCTGAAAGCCGCTGACCAGATCTGTGGCTGGTGCAAAGTCCCCTTAAGACCCAAAATAACGTGGTGGTGGAACAATATTGTTGACAGGGCTATTAGACAAAAGAAACAGGCTTGGAAGGCCTGGAAGAACGGTGGTAGCAGGGAAGTGTATCAGACTGCCAGAAGGAAGCTAGGAGACAGGTCTATCTAGCCAGAGGGGAAGCAGATAAAAGAAAATTTGCCAATGTCCTGCGCCGTGAGGATGAAAGACTGAGGTATTTCGTGTTGCAAGACAGTGTGTGAGAGAGAATCGTGATGTGGTAGGAGAGAAATGTTCGCATGGAGGATGGTTCACTTGCGCTAAATGAGGATGCAAAGAGAGAAGCTTGGAGACGCCACTATGAAAGGTTGCTGAATGAGGAAAATGAATGGGATAAAGAGAGTCTGCCGAATGTTGACCCAACAGAGAGACCAGCTATCCGAGTTGATAGTTCCGTGGTAGCTAAGGCAATTAGAAGCATGAAGACAGGGAAAGCCCCAGGCCCATCAGGAATTACTGCAGAGATGCTCAAGTTATCTGGTAGTGTCGGCTATAGCATAGTCACCCGTATAGTTAACCAGGTGATACACGAAGGAGTCATACCCAATGACTGGTGTAGCAGCATAATAGTCAACTGCTACAAAGGTAAAGGCGACGCCCTAGATACAAATAACTAGGGGCATCAAGCTGTTGGATCAGGTAATGAAGGTTACGGAGAGGGTTATAGCCAGTTAATTAGAGAGAGAGTAGCTTAGATGATATGCAGTTTGGGTTCGTGCCAGGAAAAGTACTACTGATGCTATATTCCTGGTAAGACAGCTGCAGGAGAAATACCTAGCCAAAGGTAAGCCCTTGTACCTGGCTTTTGTTGACTTAGAGAAAGCCTTTGACAGGGTCCCCCGATCCCTTATCTGGTGGTCAATGAGGAAACTAGGGATAGATGAATGGTTAGTGAGAGCTGTGCGAGCCATGTACAGAGACGCAGCTAGTAAGGTGAGGGTTGGCAACGAGTACAGTGAAGAATTCCGGGTAGAGGTTGGGGTCCACCAAGGTTCAGTCCTCAGCCCCCTCCTATTTATCATAGTCCTCCAGGCAATAACGGAAGAATTAAGACAGGATGCCCCTGGGAGCTCCTATATGCTGATGAACTTGCTCTAATTGCTGAGTCACTATCAGAACTGGAGGGAAGTTTCAGGTGTGGAAACAAGGATTAGAATCGAAGGGCCTTAGAATCAACCTAGCCAAACCAAAGTCCTAATAAGTAGGAAGGTGGACCAACCACAAACGACTTCAGGTAGATGGCCTGCTCGATCTGTAGAAAAGGTGTAGGTAGAAACTCTATAAGGTGCACCAAGTGTAAGCTATGGACACATAAGAGGTGCAGCAATGTCAAAGGTAGGCTAACTGGGAAGATAGCTTTCGTATGTGGCAGATGCTCAGGAGAAATAACACTGGAAATGTGCAGGGACCAACTTCTACCACGTTCCAGGGAGACAAACTAGAAGTAGTTGATAGCTTCCGCTACCTTGGAGACCAAGTTAGTAGCGGGGGTGGGTGTGCTGAAAGTGTAACTGCTAGAGTAAGAATAGCCTGGGCAAAGTTTAGAGAGCTCTTACCCCTGCTGGTGGCAAAAGGCATCTCGCTCAGAGTAAAAGGCAGACTTTATGATGCATGTGTACGTACAGCCATGCTACATGGTAGTGAAACATGGGCCATGACTGCTGAGGATATGCGTAAGCTCGCAAGAATGAAGCCAGTATGCTCCGATGGATGTGTAATGTCAGTGTTCATAATCGTCAGAGTGTAAGTACCTTGAGAAAAGTTGAACCTAAGAAGCGTCAGTTGTGGTGTGCAAGAGAGACGGCTGCGCTGGTATGGTCATATGACGAGAATGGCTGAAGATAGTTGTGTGCAAAAGTGCTACACCCTAGCAGTTGAGGGAACCTGTGGAAGAGGTAGACCCAGGAAAACCTGGGACGAAGTGGTGAAGCACGACCTACGAACTTTAGGTCTCACCAAGGAAATGACTACAGACCGAGACCTATGGAAGTATGCTGTGCGTGAGAAGACCCGGCAAGACTAGTCAGGCCATAACCCGTGGCCCCTACCTAGGACGTAGTCAGTCCACCTGTGCATACCTTCCTTCTTGTGACACTTGTGAAGACCTGTTGAGGCAAGTGAAAATCAAACAAAATCAAAATAGATGAACATCAATGGAATTTGTATCTTTGTGGTACCAGTGCCGGTGGCACACAAGAATACCATCCGAACGTGGGCGTAGCCAGTACCGCACCGACTGGCCGCCATGCTGTGGGCACGTAACAATCACCATCCAATCGTGGCCGATCGCCAGCCTAATCTGGCTCCTGTGTCGGTGGCACATAAAAAAACACCATCCGAGCGCGGTCGTCTGCTAGCCTTGTCTGGCACCTGTGTCGGTGGCACATAAAAACACCATCCGAGCGTGGCCGTTTGCCAGCTTCGTCTGGCACCTGTGTCGGTGGCACATAAAAAAAAACACCATCCGAGCGTGGTCGTCTGCTAGCCTTGTCTGGCACCTGTGTCGGTGGCACATAAAAACACCATCCGAGCGTGGCCGTTCGCCAGCCTCGTCTGGCACCTGTGTCGGTGGCACATAAAAACACCATCCGAGCGTGGTCATCTGCTAGCCTATGTCTGGCACCTGTGTCGGTGGCACATAAAAACACCATCCGAGCGTGGCCGTTCGCCAGCCTCGTGTGGCACCTGTGTCGGTGGCACATGAAAAACACCATCCGAGCGTGGCCGTTCGCCAGCCTCGTCTGGCACCTGTGTCGGTGGCACATGAAAAACACCATCCGAGCGTGGTCGTCTGCTAGCCTTGTCTGGCACCTGTGTCGGTGGCACATAAAAACACCATCCGAGCGTGGCCTTCGCCAGCCTTGTCTGGCACCTGTGTCGGTGGCACATAAAAACACACCATCCGAGCGTGGCCGTTCGCCAGCCTCGTCTGGCACCTGTGTCGGTGGCACATAAAAACACCATCCGAGCGTGGTCGTCTGCCAGCCTTGTCTGGCACTGTGTCGGTGGCACATAAAACAAACATCCGAGCGTGGCCGTTCGCCAGCCTCGTCTGGTACCGTGTCGGTGGCACATAAAATCACCCACTACACTCTCGGAGTGGTTGGCGTTAGGAAGGGCATCCAGCTGTAGAAACACAGCCAGATCTGACTGGCCTGGTGCAGCCTTCGGGCTCCCCAGACACCAGTTGAACCGTCCGACCCATGCTAGCATGGAAAGCGGACGTTAAATGATGATGATGAATATATATTGTAATATATATATATATATATATATATATGTATATATGTTATATATATATATATATATATATATATATATATATATATATTGTATATATATATATATATGTTGTTTATATTGTTAATATTATTGTTAATTAGCCTTAAGATTAATTAAATAACGTTTAATATTGTTTTAATATTGTTAATAATTCTTCAGATACTCTATCTTCTAATTAGCCTTAAGATTAAATTAAATAACGTTTAATATTACCCACACTCTAATATAATATTAACATTGCTAATATATTTTCGATACTCTATCTCCTGATTAGCCTAAGATAATAACGTTTTTATCACACTCTAATATAATATTAATATTGCTAATATATTTTCAGATACTCTATCTTCTAATTAGCCTTAAGATTAAATTAAATAACGTTTATATTAATAACGTCTAATTAGCCTTAAGATTAAATTAAATAACGGTTAATATGCTTAATATTGTATATATAATTTTTCAGATACTCTGTCTTCTAAATAGCCTTAAGATTAAATAAATAACGTTTAATATTACCCACACTCTAATATAATATTAATATTGCTAATATATTTTCAGATACTCTATCTCCTAATTAGCCTTAAGATTAAATAACGTTTTTACCCAAATAACGTTTTTACACAAACTTTAATATTGTTAATATTTCTTTTTCAAGTACTCTATCTTCTAATTAGCCTTAATATCTTCCTGTCTTCTCTCGAACATAATTAGATAGATAAACGGATAGACGGATTATCCAGCATGTCCAGAGCATGGAGACGTGACGAGCTGGATTTATTCGTACGAGCATGGGAGTGCGCCGGCGGAGATAGCCCTAGCGAGGTGATTGTGGCTGCGCTGAAGAGCAGAGGCTACAAGAGGACAGCGGCTCAGATGGAGCGAAAGAGACAGGAATTCGTGCGCTCATATGCGTTTGTACGGTCGCACATTGGCGCACTGATGCCATCTTTGAGAACGAGCGGGGCAAGATGGCAAGAATGGAGACGATGAAGAAGAAGTCACCCCCACCTGGGGACGCCCAGGAGGAGGTTTTGAATGAGAAACCTGCCCGGGAAGTGAACCCAGGTGCAAGTTCTCCAACCGGCAGCAAGGGCCATGGAGACGGATAAACCCAGTGAAGAGGTAGAGGGAGGAAAGAACTAAAAGAAGGACTGGAAGAGCTAAGGAAAAGAAAAAGCTCAAGCAGGACCAAAGAGAGAAACAACCAGGAGTAGAAGTGGAACCGCAAAGGATGGAACCAAACAGCGCACACGGGTGGTGTATGTTCTACCTGAGAGGTTCCTGCTGGCACGGAAAGGAAGGTGCAGGCTGCCGCTTTGCACATCGGGGACCCTGTCACGAGACACGAGGCAGATAGACAAACCATCAACACAAAGAAAGGGATGGACTACGCACCACCTGCCCCAAAGCGGAGGTACGCAGATGTTGTGCGCCCACAAACAGCCAACATGATGTCGCAAAGAGCAGCTGCTGAGCAACAATCTTTTTTGTGCATGGCACAAAAGATTGTCCAGCAGCTGACCTGGCTTCATCAAACCCAAGCCCGCAGGTGGGACTACCCACTATATACCAGACCACCACAGCAAACAGACACGGATGGACACCGCCGGCAACAACGTACACCTCACCTCGATACTCCTACTGAACATCAGAGGACTGCAAACACTCAGTAACAGGACAAAGATCCCGTTCCTGAGAGACTTTGTTGCATGCAATCAAGCCTTATGCATAGCACTTACAGAAACGCACCTGAAACCGGACATAGCAGATGCGGAGTTACACATACCACAGTATGCTGTACTACGGACCGACAGGAAAGAA